>NW_027641530.1:0-123960 GCF_949987615.1 Pollachius pollachius
ATGTGATTTTTACCTTTCAATTTTGATGTTGCTCAAAACTAATGGAATTCACTCCCAAATGGTGGTTTATGCTTAAATAACCCTTTTGTAAGCATAATAACACGTTTCCATTGAAAGTAACAGAAATATTCACATGTCAAGTTTTTATGCGTGCAAAATGCTTTTCAGAGCGAGAGAACCACTTTTTGACCAACAATGTGACTCTGACCTTTCAATTTTGATATTGCTCAAAACTAATGGAATTCACTCCCAAATGGTGGTTTATGCTTAAATAACCCTTTTGTAAGCATAATAACACGTTTCCATTGAAAGAAACAGAAATATTCACATGTCAAGTTTTTATGCGTGCAAAATGCTTTTCAGAGCGAGAGAAGCACTTTTTGACCAACAATGTGACTCTGACCTTTCAATTTTGATGTTGCTCAAAACTAATGGAATTCTCTCCCAAATGGTGGTTTATGCTTAAATAACCCTTTTGTAAGCATAATAACACGTTTCCATTGAAAGTAACAGAAATATTCACATGTCAAGTTTTTATGTGTGCAAAATGCTTTTCAGAGCGAGAGAAGCACTTTTTGACCAACAATGTGATTCTGACCTTTCAATTTTGATATTGCTCAAAACTAATGGAATTCACTCCCAAATGGTGGTTTATGCTTAAATAACCCTTTTGTAAGCATAATAACACGTTTCCATTGAAAGAAACAGAAATATTCACATGTCAAGTTTTTATGCGTGCAAAATGCTTTTCAGAGCGAGAGAAGCACTTTTTGACCAACAATGTGATTTTTACCTTTCAATTTTGATGTTGCTCAAAACTAATGGAATTCACTCCCAAATGGTGGTTTATGCTTAAATAACCCTTTTGTAAGCATAATAACACGTTTCCATTGAAAGTAACAGAAATATTCACATGTCAAGTTTTTATGTGTGCAAAATGCTTTTCAGAGCGAGAGAAGCACTTTTTGACCAACAATGTGACTCTGACCTTTCAATTTTGATGTTGCTCAAAACTAATGGAATTCACTCCCAAATGGTGGTTTATGCTTAAATAACCCTTTTGTAAGCATAATAACACGTTTCCATTGAAAGAAACAGAAATATTCACATGTCAAGTTTTTATGTGTGCAAAATGCTTTTCAGAGCGAGAGAAGCACTTTTTGACCAACAATGTGATTCTGACCTTTCAATTTTGATATTGCTCAAAACTAATGGAATTCACTCCCAAATGGTGGTTTATGCTTAAATAACCCTTTTGTAAGCATAATAACACGTTTCCATTGAAAGAAACAGAAATATTCACATGTCAAGTTTTTATGCGTGCAAAATGCTTTTCAGAGCGAGAGAAGCACTTTTTGACCAACAATGTGTATTTTACCTTTCAATTTTGATGTTGCTCAAAACTAATGGAATTCACTCCCAAATGGTGGTTTATGCTTAAATAACCCTTTTGTAAGCATAATAACACGTTTCCATTGAAAGTAACAGAAATATTCACATGTCAAGTTTTTATGTGTGCAAAATGCTTTTCAGAGCGAGAGAAGCACTTTTTGACCAACAATGTGATTCTGACCTTTCAATTTTGATATTGCTCAAAACTAATGGAATTCACTCCCAAATGGTGGTTTATGCTTAAATAACCCTTTTGTAAGCATAATAACACGTTTCCATTGAAAGAAACAGAAATATTCACATGTCAAGTTTTTATGCGTGCAAAATGCTTTTCAGAGCGAGAGAAGCACTTTTTGACCAACAATGTGATTTTTACCTTTCAATTTTGATGTTGCTCAAAACTAATGGAATTCACTCCCAAATGGTGGTTTATGCTTAAATAACCCTTTTGTAAGCATAATAACACGTTTCCATTGAAAGTAACAGAAATATTCACATGTCAAGTTTTTATGCGTGCAAAATGCTTTTCAGAGCGAGAGAACCACTTTTTGACCAACAATGTGACTCTGACCTTTCAATTTTGATATTGCTCAAAACTAATGGAATTCACTCCCAAATGGTGGTTTATGCTTAAATAACCCTTTTGTAAGCATAATAACACGTTTCCATTGAAAGAAACAGAAATATTCACATGTCAAGTTTTTATGCGTGCAAAATGCTTTTCAGAGCGAGAGAAGCACTTTTTGACCAACAAT
The DNA here is from genome assembly GCF_949987615.1 of Pollachius pollachius. Classification (NCBI taxonomy): domain Eukaryota; kingdom Metazoa; phylum Chordata; class Actinopteri; order Gadiformes; family Gadidae; genus Pollachius; species Pollachius pollachius. The sequence continues at coordinate 2,148 of NW_027641530.1, forward strand.
GTGACTCTGACCTTTCAATTTTGATGTTGCTCAAAACTAATGGAATTCTCTCCCAAATGGTGGTTTATGCTTAAATAACCCTTTTGTAAGCATAATAACACGTTTCCATTGAAAGTAACAGAAATATTCACATGTCAAGTTTTTATGTGTGCAAAATGCTTTTCAGAGCGAGAGAAGCACTTTTTGACCAACAATGTGATTCTGACCTTTCAATTTTGATATTGCTCAAAACTAATGGAATTCACTCCCAAATGGTGGTTTATGCTTAAATAACCCTTTTGTAAGCATAATAACACGTTTCCATTGAAAGAAACAGAAATATTCACATGTCAAGTTTTTATGCGTGCAAAATGCTTTTCAGAGCGAGAGAAGCACTTTTTGACCAACAATGTGATTTTTACCTTTCAATTTTGATGTTGCTCAAAACTAATGGAATTCACTCCCAAATGGTGGTTTATGCTTAAATAACCCTTTTGTAAGCATAATAACACGTTTCCATTGAAAGTAACAGAAATATTCACATGTCAAGTTTTTATGTGTGCAAAATGCTTTTCAGAGCGAGAGAAGCACTTTTTGACCAACAATGTGACTCTGACCTTTCAATTTTGATGTTGCTCAAAACTAATGGAATTCACTCCCAAATGGTGGTTTATGCTTAAATAACCCTTTTGTAAGCATAATAACACGTTTCCATTGAAAGAAACAGAAATATTCACATGTCAAGTTTTTATGTGTGCAAAATGCTTTTCAGAGCGAGAGAAGCACTTTTTGACCAACAATGTGATTCTGACCTTTCAATTTTGATATTGCTCAAAACTAATGGAATTCACTCCCAAATGGTGGTTTATGCTTAAATAACCCTTTTGTAAGCATAATAACACGTTTCCATTGAAAGAAACAGAAATATTCACATGTCAAGTTTTTATGCGTGCAAAATGCTTTTCAGAGCGAGAGAAGCACTTTTTGACCAACAATGTGTATTTTACCTTTCAATTTTGATGTTGCTCAAAACTAATGGAATTCACTCCCAAATGGTGGTTTATGCTTAAATAACCCTTTTGTAAGCATAATAACACGTTTCCATTGAAAGTAACAGAAATATTCACATGTCAAGTTTTTATGTGTGCAAAATGCTTTTCAGAGCGAGAGAAGCACTTTTTGACCAACAATGTGATTCTGACCTTTCAATTTTGATATTGCTCAAAACTAATGGAATTCACTCCCAAATGGTGGTTTATGCTTAAATAACCCTTTTGTAAGCATAATAACACGTTTCCATTGAAAGAAACAGAAATATTCACATGTCAAGTTTTTATGCGTGCAAAATGCTTTTCAGAGCGAGAGAAGCACTTTTTGACCAACAATGTGATTTTTACCTTTCAATTTTGATGTTGCTCAAAACTAATGGAATTCACTCCCAAATGGTGGTTTATGCTTAAATAACCCTTTTGTAAGCATAATAACACGTTTCCATTGAAAGTAACAGAAATATTCACATGTCAAGTTTTTATGCGTGCAAAATGCTTTTCAGAGCGAGAGAACCACTTTTTGACCAACAATGTGACTCTGACCTTTCAATTTTGATATTGCTCAAAACTAATGGAATTCACTCCCAAATGGTGGTTTATGCTTAAATAACCCTTTTGTAAGCATAATAACACGTTTCCATTGAAAGAAACAGAAATATTCACATGTCAAGTTTTTATGCGTGCAAAATGCTTTTCAGAGCGAGAGAAGCACTTTTTGACCAACAATGTGACTCTGACCTTTCAATTTTGATGTTGCTCAAAACTAATGGAATTCTCTCCCAAATGGTGGTTTATGCTTAAATAACCCTTTTGTAAGCATAATAACACGTTTCCATTGAAAGTAACAGAAATATTCACATGTCAAGTTTTTATGTGTGCAAAATGCTTTTCAGAGCGAGAGAAGCACTTTTTGACCAACAATGTGATTCTGACCTTTCAATTTTGATATTGCTCAAAACTAATGGAATTCACTCCCAAATGGTGGTTTATGCTTAAATAACCCTTTTGTAAGCATAATAACACGTTTCCATTGAAAGAAACAGAAATATTCACATGTCAAGTTTTTATGCGTGCAAAATGCTTTTCAGAGCGAGAGAAGCACTTTTTGACCAACAATGTGATTTTTACCTTTCAATTTTGATGTTGCTCAAAACTAATGGAATTCACTCCCAAATGGTGGTTTATGCTTAAATAACCCTTTTGTAAGCATAATAACACGTTTCCATTGAAAGAAACAGAAATATTCACATGTCAAGTTTTTATGCGTGCAAAATGCTTTTCAGAGCGAGAGAAGCACTTTTTGACCAACAATGTGATTTTTACCTTTCAATTTTGATGTTGCTCAAAACTAATGGAATTCACTCCCAAATGGTGGTTTATGCTTAAATAACCCTTTTGTAAGCATAATAACACGTTTCCATTGAAAGAAACAGAAATATTCACATGTCAAGTTTTTATGTGTGCAAAATGCTTTTCAGAGCGAGAGAAGCACTTTTTGACCAACAATGTGACTCTGACCTTTCAATTTTGATGTTGCTCAAAACTAATGGAATTCACTCCCAAATGGTGGTTTATGCTTAAATAACCCTTTTGTAAGCATAATAACACGTTTCCATTGAAAGTAACAGAAATATTCACATGTCAAGTTTTTATGTGTGCAAAATGCTTTTCAGAGCGAGAGAAGCACTTTTTCACCAACAATGTGATTCTGACCTTTCAATTTTGATATTGCTCAAAACTAATGGAATTCACTCCCAAATGGTGGTTTATGCTTAAATAACCCTTTTGTAAGCATAATAACACGTTTGAATTGAAAGAAACAGAAATATTCACATGTCAAGTTTTTATGCGTGCAAAATGCTTTTCAGAGCGAGAGAAGCACTTTTTGCCAAACAATGTGATTTTTACCTTTCAATTTTGATATTGCTCAAAACTAATGGAATTCACTCCCAAATGGTGGTTTATGCTTAAATAACCCTTTTGTAAGCATAATAACACGTTTCCATTGAAAGAAACAGAAATATTCACATGTCAAGTTTTTATGCGTGCAAAATGCTTTTCAGAGCGAGAGAACCACTTTTTGACCAACAATGTGACTCTGACCTTTCAATTTTGATATTGCTCAAAACTAATGGAATTCACTCCCAAATGGTGGTTTATGCTTAAATAACCCTTTTGTAAGCATAATAACACGTTTCCATTGAAGTAACAGAAATATTCACATGTCAAGTTTTTATGTGTGCAAAATGCTTTTCAGAGCGAGAGAAGCACTTTTTGACCAACAATGTGATTCTGACCTTTCAATTTTGATATTGCTCAAAACTAATGGAATTCACTCCCAAATGGTGGTTTATGCTTAAATAACCCTTTTGTAAGCATAATAACACGTTTCCATTGAAAGAAACAGAAATATTCACATGTCAAGTTTTTATGCGTGCAAAATGCTTTTCAGAGCGAGAGAAGCACTTTTTGACCAAAAATGTGACTCTGACCTTTCAATTTTGATGTTGCTCAAAACTAATGGAATTCACTCCCAAATGGTGGTGTATGCTTAAATAACCCTTTTGTAAGCATAATAACACGTTTCCATTGAAAGTAACAGAAATATTCACATGTCAAGTTTTTATGTGTGCAAAATGCTTTTCAGAGCGAGAGAAGCACTTTTTGACCAACAATGTGACTCTGACCTTTCAATTTTGATGTTGCTCAAAACTAATGGAATTCTCTCCCAAATGGTGGTTTATGCTTAAATAACCCTTTTGTAAGCATAATAACACGTTTCCATTGAAAGTAACAGAAATATTCACATGTCAAGTTTTTATGTGTGCAAAATGCTTTTCAGAGCGAGAGAAGCACTTTTTGACCAACAATGTGATTCTGACCTTTCAATTTTGATATTGCTCAAAACTAATGGAATTCACTCCCAAATGGTGGTTTATGCTTAAATAACCCTTTTGTAAGCATAATAACACGTTTCCATTGAAAGAAACAGAAATATTCACATGTCAAGTTTTTATGCGTGCAAAATGCTTTTCAGAGCGAGAGAAGCACTTTTTGACCAACAATGTGATTTTTACCTTTCAATTTTGATGTTGCTCAAAACTAATGGAATTCACTCCCAAATGGTGGTTTATGCTTAAATAACCCTTTTGTAAGCATAATAACACGTTTCCATTGAAAGAAACAGAAATATTCACATGTCAAGTTTTTATGCGTGCAAAATGCTTTTCAGAGCGAGAGAAGCACTTTTTGACCAACAATGTGATTTTTACCTTTCAATTTTGATGTTGCTCAAAACTAATGGAATTCACTCCCAAATGGTGGTTTATGCTTAAATAACCCTTTTGTAAGCATAATAACACGTTTCCATTGAAAGTAACAGAAATATTCACATGTCAAGTTTTTATGTGTGCAAAATGCTTTTCAGAGCGAGAGAAGCACTTTTTGACCAACAATGTGACTCTGACCTTTCAATTTTGATGTTGCTCAAAACTAATGGAATTCACTCCCAAATGGTGGTTTATGCTTAAATAACCCTTTTGTAAGCATAATAACACGTTTCCATTGAAAGTAACAGAAATATTCACATGTCAAGTTTTTATGTGTGCAAAATGCTTTTCAGAGCGAGAGAAGCACTTTTTCACCAACAATGTGATTCTGACCTTTCAATTTTGATATTGCTCAAAACTAATGGAATTCACTCCCAAATGGTGGTTTATGCTTAAATAACCCTTTTGTAAGCATAATAACACGTTTGAATTGAAAGAAACAGAAATATTCACATGTCAAGTTTTTATGCGTGCAAAATGCTTTTCAGAGCGAGAGAAGCACTTTTTGCCAAACAATGTGATTTTTACCTTTCAATTTTGATATTGCTCAAAACTAATGGAATTCACTCCCAAATGGTGGTTTATGCTTAAATAACCCTTTTGTAAGCATAATAACACGTTTCCATTGAAAGAAACAGAAATATTCACATGTCAAGTTTTTATGCGTGCAAAATGCTTTTCAGAGCGAGAGAACCACTTTTTGACCAACAATTTGACTCTGACCTTTCAATTTTGATATTGCTCAAAACTAATGGAATTCACTCCCAAATGGTGGTTTATGCTTAAATAACCCTTTTGTAAGCATAATAACACGTTTCCATTGAAAGTAACAGAAATATTCACATGTCAAGTTTTTATGTGTGCAAAATGCTTTTCAGAGCGAGAGAAGCACTTTTTGACCAACAATGTGATTCTGACCTTTCAATTTTGATATTGCTCAAAACTAATGGAATTCACTCCCAAATGGTGGTTTATGCTTAAATAACCCTTTTGTAAGCATAATAACACGTTTCCATTGAAAGAAACAGAAATATTCACATGTCAAGTTTTTATGCGTGCAAAATGCTTTTCAGAGCGAGAGAAGCACTTTTTGACCAAAAATGTGACTCTGACCTTTCAATTTTGATGTTGCTCAAAACTAATGGAATTCACTCCCAAATGGTGGTGTATGCTTAAATAACCCTTTTGTAAGCATAATAACACGTTTCCATTGAAAGTAACAGAAATATTCACATGTCAAGTTTTTATGTGTGCAAAATGCTTTTCAGAGCGAGAGAAGCACTTTTTGACCAACAATGTGACTCTGACCTTTCAATTTTGATATTGCTCAAAACTAATGGAATTCACTCCCAAATGGTGGTTTATGCTTCAATAACCCTTTTGTAAGCATAATAACACGTTTCCATTGAAAGAAACAGAAATATTCACATGTCAAGTTTTTATGTGTGCAAAATGCTTTTCAGAGCGAGAGAAGCACTTTTTGACCAACAATGTGATTCTAACCTTTCAATTTTGATATTGCTCAAAACTAATGGAATTCACTCCCAAATGGTGGTTTATGCTTAAATAACCCTTTTGTAAGCATAATAACACGTTTCCATTGAAAGAAACAGAAATATTCACATGTCAAGTTTTTATGTGTGCAAAATGCTTTTCAGAGCGAGAGAAGCACTTTTTGACCAACAATGTGATTTTTACCTTACAATGTTGATATTGCTCAAAACTAATGGAATTCACTCCCAAATGGTGGTTTATGCTTAAATAACCCTTTTGTAAGCATAATAAAACGTTTCCATTGAAAGTAACAGAAATATTCACATGTCAAGTTTTTATGTGTGCAAAATGCTTTTCAGAGCGAGAGAAGCACTTTTTGACCAACAATGTGACTCTGACCTTTCAATTTTGATGTTGCTCAAAACTAATGGAATTCACTCCCAAATGGTGGTTTATGCTTAAATAACCCTTTTGTAAGCATAATAACACGTTTCCATTGAAAGTAACAGAAATATTCACATGTCAAGTTTTTATGTGTGCAAAATGCTTTTCAGAGCGAGAGAAGCACTTTTTCACCAACAATGTGATTCTGACCTTTCAATTTTGATATTGCTCAAAACTAATGGAATTCACTCCCAAATGGTGGTTTATGCTTAAATAACCCTTTTGTAAGCATAATAACACGTTTGAATTGAAAGAAACAGAAATATTCACATGTCAAGTTTTTATGCGTGCAAAATGCTTTTCAGAGCGAGAGAAGCACTTTTTGCCAAACAATGTGATTTTTACCTTTCAATTTTGATATTGCTCAAAACTAATGGAATTCACTCCCAAATGGTGGTTTATGCTTAAATAACCCTTTTGTAAGCATAATAACACGTTTCCATTGAAAGAAACAGAAATATTCACATGTCAAGTTTTTATGCGTGCAAAATGCTTTTCAGAGCGAGAGAACCACTTTTTGACCAACAATGTGACTCTGACCTTTCAATTTTGATATTGCTCAAAACTAATGGAATTCACTCCCAAATGGTGGTTTATGCTTAAATAACCCTTTTGTAAGCATAATAACACGTTTCCATTGAAAGTAACAGAAATATTCACATGTCAAGTTTTTATGTGTGCAAAATGCTTTTCAGAGCGAGAGAAGCACTTTTTGACCAACAATGTGATTCTGACCTTTCAATTTTGATATTGCTCAAAACTAATGGAATTCACTCCCAAATGGTGGTTTATGCTTAAATAACCCTTTTGTAAGCATAATAACACGTTTCCATTGAAAGAAACAGAAATATTCACATGTCAAGTTTTTATGCGTGCAAAATGCTTTTCAGAGCGAGAGAAGCACTTTTTGACCAAAAATGTGACTCTGACCTTTCAATTTTGATGTTGCTCAAAACTAATGGAATTCACTCCCAAATGGTGGTTTATGCTTAAATAACCCTTTTGTAAGCATAATAACACGTTTCCATTGAAAGTAACAGAAATATTCACATGTCAAGTTTTTATGTGTGCAAAATGCTTTTCAGAGCGAGAGAAGCACTTTTTGACCAACAATGTGACTCTGACCTTTCAATTTTGATATTGCTCAAAACTAATGGAATTCACTCCCAAATGGTGGTTTATGCTTAAATAACCCTTTTGTAAGCATAATAACACGTTTCCATTGAAAGAAACAGAAATATTCACATGTCAAGTTTTTATGTGTGCAAAATGCTTTTCAGAGCGAGAGAAGCACTTTTTGACCAACAATGTGATTCTAACCTTTCAATTTTGATATTGCTCAAAACTAATGGAATTCACTCCCAAATGGTGGTTTATGCTTAAATAACCCTTTTGTAAGCATAATAACACGTTTCCATTGAAAGAAACAGAAATATTCACATGTCAAGTTTTTATGTGTGCAAAATGCTTTTCAGAGCGAGAGAAGCACTTTTTGACCAACAATGTGATTTTTACCTTACAATGTTGATATTGCTCAAAACTAATGGAATTCACTCCCAAATGGTGGTTTATGCTTAAATAACCCTTTTGTAAGCATAATAACACGTTTCCATTGAAAGAAACAGAAATATTCACATGTCAAGTTTTTATGTGTGCAAAATGCTTATCAGAGCGAGAGAAGCACTTTTTGACCAACAATGTGATTTTTACCTTACAATGTTGATATTGCTCAAAACTAATGGAATTCACTCCCAAATGGTGGTTTATGCTTAAATAACCCTTTTGTAAGCATAATAAAACGTTTCCATTGAAAGTAACAGAAATATTCACATGTCAAGTTTTTATGTGTGCAAAATGCTTTTCAGAGCGAGAGAAGCACTTTTTGACCAACAATGTGACTCTGACCTTTCAATTTTGATATTGCTCAAAACTAATGGAATTCACTCCCAAATGGTGGTTTATGCTTAAATAACCCTTTTGTAAGCATAATAACACGTTTCCATTGAAAGAAACAGAAATATTCACATGTCAAGTTTTTATGTGTGCAAAATGCTTTTCAGAGCGAGAGAAGCACTTTTTGACCAACAATGTGATTTTTACCTTACAATGTTGATATTGCTCAAAACTAATGGAATTCACTCCCAAATGGTGGTTTATGCTTAAATAACCCTTTTGTAAGCATAATAACACGTTTGAATTGAAAGAAACAGAAATATTCACATGTCAAGTTTTTATGTGTGCAAAATGCTTTTCAGAGCGAGAGAAGCACTTTTTGACCAACAATGTGATTCTGACCTTTCAATTTTGATATTGCTCAAAACTAATGGAATTCACTCCCAAATGGTGGTTTATGCTTAAATAACCCTTTTGTAAGCATAATAACACGTTTCCATTGAAAGAAACAGAAATATTCACATGTCAAGTTTTTATGCGTGCAAAATGCTTTTCAGAGCGAGAGAAGCACTTTTTGACCAACAATGTGATTTTTACCTTTCAATTTTGATGTTGCTCAAAACTAATGGAATTCACTCCCAAATGGTGGTTTATGCTTAAATAACCCTTTTGTAAGCATAATAACACGTTTCCATTGAAAGTAACAGAAATATTCACATGTCAAGTTTTTATGTGTGCAAAATGCTTTTCAGAGCGAGAGAAGCACTTTTTCACCAACAATGTGATTCTGACCTTTCAATTTTGATATTGCTCAAAACTAATGGAATTCACTCCCAAATGGTGGTTTATGCTTAAATAACCCTTTTGTAAGCATAATAACACGTTTGAATTGAAAGAAACAGAAATATTCACATGTCAAGTTTTTATGCGTGCAAAATGCTTTTCAGAGCGAGAGAAGCACTTTTTGCCAAACAATGTGATTTTTACCTTTCAATTTTGATATTGCTCAAAACTAATGGAATTCACTCCCAAATGGTGGTTTATGCTTAAATAACCCTTTTGTAAGCATAATAACACGTTTCCATTGAAAGAAACAGAAATATTCACATGTCAAGTTTTTATGCGTGCAAAATGCTTTTCAGAGCGAGAGAAGCACTTTTTGACCAAAAATGTGACTCTGACCTTTCAATTTTGATGTTGCTCAAAACTAATGGAATTCACTCCCAAATGGTGGTTTATGCTTAAATAACCCTTTTGTAAGCATAATAACACGTTTCCATTGAAAGTAACAGAAATATTCACATGTCAAGTTTTTATGTGTGCAAAATGCTTTTCAGAGCGAGAGAAGCACTTTTTGCCAAACAATGTGATTTTTACCTTTCAATTTTGATATTGCTCAAAACTAATGGAATTCACTCCCAAATGGTGGTTTATGCTTAAATAACCCTTTTGTAAGCATAATAACACGTTTCCATTGAAAGAAACAGAAATATTCACATGTCAAGTTTTTATGCGTGCAAAATGCTTTTCAGAGCGAGAGAACCACTTTTTGACCAACAATGTGACTCTGACCTTTCAATTTTGATATTGCTCAAAACTAATGGAATTCACTCCCAAATGGTGGTTTATGCTTAAATAACCCTTTTGTAAGCATAATAACACGTTTCCATTGAAAGTAACAGAAATATTCACATGTCAAGTTTTTATGTGTGCAAAATGCTTTTCAGAGCGAGAGAAGCACTTTTTGACCAACAATGTGATTCTGACCTTTCAATTTTGATATTGCTCAAAACTAATGGAATTCACTCCCAAATGGTGGTTTATGCTTAAATAACCCTTTTGTAAGCATAATAACACGTTTCCATTGAAAGAAACAGAAATATTCACATGTCAAGTTTTTATGCGTGCAAAATGCTTTTCAGAGCGAGAGAAGCACTTTTTGACCAAAAATGTGACTCTGACCTTTCAATTTTGATGTTGCTCAAAACTAATGGAATTCACTCCCAAATGGTGGTGTATGCTTAAATAACCCTTTTGTAAGCATAATAACACGTTTCCATTGAAAGTAACAGAAATATTCACATGTCAAGTTTTTATGTGTGCAAAATGCTTTTCAGAGCGAGAGAAGCACTTTTTGACCAACAATGTGACTCTGACCTTTCAATTTTGATATTGCTCAAAACTAATGGAATTCACTCCCAAATGGTGGTTTATGCTTAAATAACCCTTTTGTAAGCATAATAACACGTTTCCATTGAAAGAAACAGAAATATTCACATGTCAAGTTTTTATGTGTGCAAAATGCTTTTCAGAGCGAGAGAAGCACTTTTTGACCAACAATGTGATTCTAACCTTTCAATTTTGATATTGCTCAAAACTAATGGAATTCACTCCCAAATGGTGGTTTATGCTTAAATAACCCTTTTGTAAGCATAATAACACGTTTCCATTGAAAGAAACAGAAATATTCACATGTCAAGTTTTTATGTGTGCAAAATGCTTTTCAGAGCGAGAGAAGCACTTTTTGACCAACAATGTGATTTTTACCTTACAATGTTGATATTGCTCAAAACTAATGGAATTCACTCCCAAATGGTGGTTTATGCTTAAATAACCCTTTTGTAAGCATAATAACACGTTTCCATTGAAAGAAACAGAAATATTCACATGTCAAGTTTTTATGTGTGCAAAATGCTTATCAGAGCGAGAGAAGCACTTTTTGACCAACAATGTGATTTTTACCTTACAATGTTGATATTGCTCAAAACTAATGGAATTCACTCCCAAATGGTGGTTTATGCTTAAATAACCCTTTTGTAAGCATAATAAAACGTTTCCATTGAAAGTAACAGAAATATTCACATGTCAAGTTTTTATGTGTGCAAAATGCTTTTCAGAGCGAGAGAAGCACTTTTTGACCAACAATGTGACTCTGACCTTTCAATTTTGATGTTGCTCAAAACTAATGGAATTCACTCCCAAATGGTGGTTTATGCTTAAATAACCCTTTTGTAAGCATAATAACACGTTTCCATTGAAAGTAACAGAAATATTCACATGTCAAGTTTTTATGTGTGCAAAATGCTTTTCAGAGCGAGAGAAGCACTTTTTCACCAACAATGTGATTCTGACCTTTCAATTTTGATATTGCTCAAAACTAATGGAATTCACTCCCAAATGGTGGTTTATGCTTAAATAACCCTTTTGTAAGCATAATAACACGTTTGAATTGAAAGAAACAGAAATATTCACATGTCAAGTTTTTATGCGTGCAAAATGCTTTTCAGAGCGAGAGAAGCACTTTTTGCCAAACAATGTGATTTTTACCTTTCAATTTTGATATTGCTCAAAACTAATGGAATTCACTCCCAAATGGTGGTTTATGCTTAAATAACCCTTTTGTAAGCATAATAACACGTTTGAATTGAAAGAAACAGAAATATTCACATGTCAAGTTTTTATGCGTGCAAAATGCTTTTCAGAGCGAGAGAAGCACTTTTTGCCAAACAATGTGATTTTTACCTTTCAATTTTGATATTGCTCAAAACTAATGGAATTCACTCCCAAATGGTGGTTTATGCTTAAATAACCCTTTTGTAAGCATAATAACACGTTTCCATTGAAAGTAACAGAAATATTCACATGTCAAGTTTTTATGTGTGCAAAATGCTTTTCAGAGCGAGAGAAGCACTTTTTGACCAACAATGTGATTCTGACCTTTCAATTTTGATATTGCTCAAAACTAATGGAATTCACTCCCAAATGGTGGTTTATGCTTAAATAACCCTTTTGTAAGCATAATAACACGTTTCCATTGAAAGAAACAGAAATATTCACATGTCAAGTTTTTATGCGTGCAAAATGCTTTTCAGAGCGAGAGAAGCAGTTTTTGACCAAAAATGTGACTCTGACCTTTCAATTTTGATGTTGCTCAAAACTAATGGAATTCACTCCCAAATGGTGGTTTATGCTTAAATAACCCTTTTGTAAGCATAATAACACGTTTCCATTGAAAGTAACAGAAATATTCACATGTCAAGTTTTTATGTGTGCAAAATGCTTTTCAGAGCGAGAGAAGCACTTTTTGACCAACAATGTGACTCTGACCTTTCAATTTTGATATTGCTCAAAACTAATGGAATTCACTCCCAAATGGTGGTTTATGCTTAAATAACCCTTTTGTAAGCATAATAACACGTTTCCATTGAAAGAAACAGAAATATTCACATGTCAAGTTTTTATGTGTGCAAAATGCTTTTCAGAGCGAGAGAAGCACTTTTTGACCAACAATGTGATTCTAACCTTTCAATTTTGATATTGCTCAAAACTAATGGAATTCACTCCCAAATGGTGGTTTATGCTTAAATAACCCTTTTGTAAGCATAATAACACGTTTCCATTGAAAGAAACAGAAATATTCACATGTCAAGTTTTTATGTGTGCAAAATGCTTTTCAGAGCGAGAGAAGCACTTTTTGACCAACAATGTGATTTTTACCTTACAATGTTGATATTGCTCAAAACTAATGGAATTCACTCCCAAATGGTGGTTTATGCTTAAATAACCCTTTTGTAAGCATAATAACACGTTTCCATTGAAAGAAACAGAAATATTCACATGTCAAGTTTTTATGTGTGCAAAATGCTTATCAGAGCGAGAGAAGCACTTTTTGACCAACAATGTGATTTTTACCTTACAATGTTGATATTGCTCAAAACTAATGGAATTCACTCCCAAATGGTGGTTTATGCTTAAATAACCCTTTTGTAAGCATAATAAAACGTTTCCATTGAAAGTAACAGAAATATTCACATGTCAAGTTTTTATGTGTGCAAAATGCTTTTCAGAGCGAGAGAAGCACTTTTTGACCAACAATGTGACTCTGACCTTTCAATTTTGATGTTGCTCAAAACTAATGGAATTCACTCCCAAATGGTGGTTTATGCTTAAATAACCCTTTTGTAAGCATAATAACACGTTTCCATTGAAAGTAACAGAAATATTCACATGTCAAGTTTTTATGTGTGCAAAATGCTTTTCAGAGCGAGAGAAGCACTTTTTCACCAACAATGTGATTCTGACCTTTCAATTTTGATATTGCTCAAAACTAATGGAATTCACTCCCAAATGGTGGTTTATGCTTAAATAACCCTTTTGTAAGCATAATAACACGTTTGAATTGAAAGAAACAGAAATATTCACATGTCAAGTTTTTATGCGTGCAAAATGCTTTTCAGAGCGAGAGAAGCACTTTTTGCCAAACAATGTGATTTTTACCTTTCAATTTTGATATTGCTCAAAACTAATGGAATTCACTCCCAAATGGTGGTTTATGCTTAAATAACCCTTTTGTAAGCATAATAACACGTTTCCATTGAAAGAAACAGAAATATTCACATGTCAAGTTTTTATGCGTGCAAAATGCTTTTCAGAGCGAGAGAACCACTTTTTGACCAACAATGTGACTCTGACCTTTCAATTTTGATATTGCTCAAAACTAATGGAATTCACTCCCAAATGGTGGTTTATGCTTAAATAACCCTTTTGTAAGCATAATAACACGTTTCCATTGAAAGTAACAGAAATATTCACATGTCAAGTTTTTATGTGTGCAAAATGCTTTTCAGAGCGAGAGAAGCACTTTTTGACCAACAATGTGATTCTGACCTTTCAATTTTGATATTGCTCAAAACTAATGGAATTCACTCCCAAATGGTGGTTTATGCTTAAATAACCCTTTTGTAAGCATAATAACACGTTTCCATTGAAAGAAACAGAAATATTCACATGTCAAGTTTTTATGCGTGCAAAATGCTTTTCAGAGCGAGAGAAGCAGTTTTTGACCAAAAATGTGACTCTGACCTTTCAATTTTGATGTTGCTCAAAACTAATGGAATTCACTCCCAAATGGTGGTTTATGCTTAAATAACCCTTTTGTAAGCATAATAACACGTTTCCATTGAAAGTAACAGAAATATTCACATGTCAAGTTTTTATGTGTGCAAAATGCTTTTCAGAGCGAGAGAAGCACTTTTTGACCAACAATGTGACTCTGACCTTTCAATTTTGATATTGCTCAAAACTAATGGAATTCACTCCCAAATGGTGGTTTATGCTTAAATAACCCTTTTGTAAGCATAATAACACGTTTCCATTGAAAGAAACAGAAATATTCACATGTCAAGTTTTTATGTGTGCAAAATGCTTTTCAGAGCGAGAGAAGCACTTTTTGACCAACAATGTGATTCTAACCTTTCAATTTTGATATTGCTCAAAACTAATGGAATTCACTCCCAAATGGTGGTTTATGCTTAAATAACCCTTTTGTAAGCATAATAACACGTTTCCATTGAAAGAAACAGAAATATTCACATGTCAAGTTTTTATGTGTGCAAAATGCTTTTCAGAGCGAGAGAAGCACTTTTTGACCAACAATGTGATTTTTACCTTACAATGTTGATATTGCTCAAAACTAATGGAATTCACTCCCAAATGGTGGTTTATGCTTAAATAACCCTTTTGTAAGCATAATAACACGTTTCCATTGAAAGAAACAGAAATATTCACATGTCAAGTTTTTATGTGTGCAAAATGCTTATCAGAGCGAGAGAAGCACTTTTTGACCAACAATGTGATTTTTACCTTACAATGTTGATATTGCTCAAAACTAATGGAATTCACTCCCAAATGGTGGTTTATGCTTAAATAACCCTTTTGTAAGCATAATAAAACGTTTCCATTGAAAGTAACAGAAATATTCACATGTCAAGTTTTTATGTGTGCAAAATGCTTTTCAGAGCGAGAGAAGCACTTTTTGACCAACAATGTGACTCTGACCTTTCAATTTTGATATTGCTCAAAACTAATGGAATTCACTCCCAAATGGTGGTTTATGCTTAAATAACCCTTTTGTAAGCATAATAACACGTTTCCATTGAAAGAAACAGAAATATTCACATGTCAAGTTTTTATGTGTGCAAAATGCTTTTCAGAGCGAGAGAAGCACTTTTTGACCAACAATGTGATTTTTACCTTACAATGTTGATATTGCTCAAAACTAATGGAATTCACTCCCAAATGGTGGTTTATGCTTAAATAACCCTTTTGTAAGCATAATAACACGTTTGAATTGAAAGAAACAGAAATATTCACATGTCAAGTTTTTATGCGTGCAAAATGCTTTTCAGAGCGAGAGAACCACTTTTTGACCAACAATGTGACTCTGACCTTTCAATTTTGATATTGCTCAAAACTAATGGAATTCACTCCCAAATGGTGGTTTATGCTTAAATAACCCTTTTGTAAGCATAATAACACGTTTCCATTGAAAGTAACAGAAATATTCACATGTCAAGTTTTTATGTGTGCAAAATGCTTTTCAGAGCGAGAGAAGCACTTTTTGACCAACAATGTGATTCTGACCTTTCAATTTTGATATTGCTCAAAACTAATGGAATTCACTCCCAAATGGTGGTTTATGCTTAAATAACCCTTTTGTAAGCATAATAACACGTTTCCATTGAAAGAAACAGAAATATTCACATGTCAAGTTTTTATGCGTGCAAAATGCTTTTCAGAGCGAGAGAAGCACTTTTTGACCAACAATGTGATTCTAACCTTTCAATTTTGATATTGCTCAAAACTAATGGAATTCACTCCCAAATGGTGGTTTATGCTTAAATAACCCTTTTGTAAGCATAATAACACGTTTCCATTGAAAGAAACAGAAATATTCACATGTCAAGTTTTTATGTGTGCAAAATGCTTTTCAGAGCGAGAGAAGCACTTTTTGACCAACAATGTGATTTTTACCTTACAATGTTGATATTGCTCAAAACTAATGGAATTCACTCCCAAATGGTGGTTTATGCTTAAATAACCCTTTTGTAAGCATAATAACACGTTTCCATTGAAAGAAACAGAAATATTCACATGTCAAGTTTTTATGTGTGCAAAATGCTTATCAGAGCGAGAGAAGCACTTTTTGACCAACAATGTGATTTTTACCTTACAATGTTGATATTGCTCAAAACTAATGGAATTCACTCCCAAATGGTGGTTTATGCTTAAATAACCCTTTTGTAAGCATAATAAAACGTTTCCATTGAAAGTAACAGAAATATTCACATGTCAAGTTTTTATGTGTGCAAAATGCTTTTCAGAGCGAGAGAAGCACTTTTTGACCAACAATGTGACTCTGACCTTTCAATTTTGATATTGCTCAAAACTAATGGAATTCACTCCCAAATGGTGGTTTATGCTTAAATAACCCTTTTGTAAGCATAATAACACGTTTCCATTGAAAGAAACAGAAATATTCACATGTCAAGTTTTTATGTGTGCAAAATGCTTTTCAGAGCGAGAGAAGCACTTTTTGACCAACAATGTGATTTTTACCTTACAATGTTGATATTGCTCAAAACTAATGGAATTCACTCCCAAATGGTGGTTTATGCTTAAATAACCCTTTTGTAAGCATAATAACACGTTTGAATTGAAAGAAACAGAAATATTCACATGTCAAGTTTTTATGTGTGCAAAATGCTTTTCAGAGCGAGAGAAGCACTTTTTGACCAACAATGTGATTCTGACCTTTCAATTTTGATATTGCTCAAAACTAATGGAATTCACTCCCAAATGGTGGTTTATGCTTAAATAACCCTTTTGTAAGCATAATAACACGTTTCCATTGAAAGAAACAGAAATATTCACATGTCAAGTTTTTATGCGTGCAAAATGCTTTTCAGAGCGAGAGAAGCACTTTTTGACCAACAATGTGATTTTTACCTTTCAATTTTGATGTTGCTCAAAACTAATGGAATTCACTCCCAAATGGTGGTTTATGCTTAAATAACCCTTTTGTAAGCATAATAACACGTTTCCATTGAAAGTAACAGAAATATTCACATGTCAAGTTTTTATGTGTGCAAAATGCTTTTCAGAGCGAGAGAAGCACTTTTTCACCAACAATGTGATTCTGACCTTTCAATTTTGATATTGCTCAAAACTAATGGAATTCACTCCCAAATGGTGGTTTATGCTTAAATAACCCTTTTGTAAGCATAATAACACGTTTGAATTGAAAGAAACAGAAATATTCACATGTCAAGTTTTTATGCGTGCAAAATGCTTTTCAGAGCGAGAGAAGCACTTTTTGCCAAACAATGTGATTTTTACCTTTCAATTTTGATATTGCTCAAAACTAATGGAATTCACTCCCAAATGGTGGTTTATGCTTAAATAACCCTTTTGTAAGCATAATAACACGTTTCCATTGAAAGAAACAGAAATATTCACATGTCAAGTTTTTATGCGTGCAAAATGCTTTTCAGAGCGAGAGAAGCACTTTTTGACCAAAAATGTGACTCTGACCTTTCAATTTTGATGTTGCTCAAAACTAATGGAATTCACTCCCAAATGGTGGTTTATGCTTAAATAACCCTTTTGTAAGCATAATAACACGTTTCCATTGAAAGTAACAGAAATATTCACATGTCAAGTTTTTATGTGTGCAAAATGCTTTTCAGAGCGAGAGAAGCACTTTTTGCCAAACAATGTGATTTTTACCTTTCAATTTTGATATTGCTCAAAACTAATGGAATTCACTCCCAAATGGTGGTTTATGCTTAAATAACCCTTTTGTAAGCATAATAACACGTTTCCATTGAAAGAAACAGAAATATTCACATGTCAAGTTTTTATGCGTGCAAAATGCTTTTCAGAGCGAGAGAACCACTTTTTGACCAACAATGTGACTCTGACCTTTCAATTTTGATATTGCTCAAAACTAATGGAATTCACTCCCAAATGGTGGTTTATGCTTAAATAACCCTTTTGTAAGCATAATAACACGTTTCCATTGAAAGTAACAGAAATATTCACATGTCAAGTTTTTATGTGTGCAAAATGCTTTTCAGAGCGAGAGAAGCACTTTTTGACCAACAATGTGATTCTGACCTTTCAATTTTGATATTGCTCAAAACTAATGGAATTCACTCCCAAATGGTGGTTTATGCTTAAATAACCCTTTTGTAAGCATAATAACACGTTTCCATTGAAAGAAACAGAAATATTCACATGTCAAGTTTTTATGCGTGCAAAATGCTTTTCAGAGCGAGAGAAGCACTTTTTGACCAAAAATGTGACTCTGACCTTTCAATTTTGATGTTGCTCAAAACTAATGGAATTCACTCCCAAATGGTGGTGTATGCTTAAATAACCCTTTTGTAAGCATAATAACACGTTTCCATTGAAAGTAACAGAAATATTCACATGTCAAGTTTTTATGTGTGCAAAATGCTTTTCAGAGCGAGAGAAGCACTTTTTGACCAACAATGTGACTCTGACCTTTCAATTTTGATATTGCTCAAAACTAATGGAATTCACTCCCAAATGGTGGTTTATGCTTAAATAACCCTTTTGTAAGCATAATAACACGTTTCCATTGAAAGAAACAGAAATATTCACATGTCAAGTTTTTATGTGTGCAAAATGCTTTTCAGAGCGAGAGAAGCACTTTTTGACCAACAATGTGATTCTAACCTTTCAATTTTGATATTGCTCAAAACTAATGGAATTCACTCCCAAATGGTGGTTTATGCTTAAATAACCCTTTTGTAAGCATAATAACACGTTTCCATTGAAAGAAACAGAAATATTCACATGTCAAGTTTTTATGTGTGCAAAATGCTTTTCAGAGCGAGAGAAGCACTTTTTGACCAACAATGTGATTTTTACCTTACAATGTTGATATTGCTCAAAACTAATGGAATTCACTCCCAAATGGTGGTTTATGCTTAAATAACCCTTTTGTAAGCATAATAACACGTTTCCATTGAAAGAAACAGAAATATTCACATGTCAAGTTTTTATGTGTGCAAAATGCTTATCAGAGCGAGAGAAGCACTTTTTGACCAACAATGTGATTTTTACCTTACAATGTTGATATTGCTCAAAACTAATGGAATTCACTCCCAAATGGTGGTTTATGCTTAAATAACCCTTTTGTAAGCATAATAAAACGTTTCCATTGAAAGTAACAGAAATATTCACATGTCAAGTTTTTATGTGTGCAAAATGCTTTTCAGAGCGAGAGAAGCACTTTTTGACCAACAATGTGACTCTGACCTTTCAATTTTGATGTTGCTCAAAACTAATGGAATTCACTCCCAAATGGTGGTTTATGCTTAAATAACCCTTTTGTAAGCATAATAACACGTTTCCATTGAAAGTAACAGAAATATTCACATGTCAAGTTTTTATGTGTGCAAAATGCTTTTCAGAGCGAGAGAAGCACTTTTTCACCAACAATGTGATTCTGACCTTTCAATTTTGATATTGCTCAAAACTAATGGAATTCACTCCCAAATGGTGGTTTATGCTTAAATAACCCTTTTGTAAGCATAATAACACGTTTGAATTGAAAGAAACAGAAATATTCACATGTCAAGTTTTTATGCGTGCAAAATGCTTTTCAGAGCGAGAGAAGCACTTTTTGCCAAACAATGTGATTTTTACCTTTCAATTTTGATATTGCTCAAAACTAATGGAATTCACTCCCAAATGGTGGTTTATGCTTAAATAACCCTTTTGTAAGCATAATAACACGTTTCCATTGAAAGAAACAGAAATATTCACATGTCAAGTTTTTATGCGTGCAAAATGCTTTTCAGAGCGAGAGAACCACTTTTTGACCAACAATGTGACTCTGACCTTTCAATTTTGATATTGCTCAAAACTAATGGAATTCACTCCCAAATGGTGGTTTATGCTTAAATAACCCTTTTGTAAGCATAATAACACGTTTCCATTGAAAGTAACAGAAATATTCACATGTCAAGTTTTTATGTGTGCAAAATGCTTTTCAGAGCGAGAGAAGCACTTTTTGACCAACAATGTGATTCTGACCTTTCAATTTTGATATTGCTCAAAACTAATGGAATTCACTCCCAAATGGTGGTTTATGCTTAAATAACCCTTTTGTAAGCATAATAACACGTTTCCATTGAAAGAAACAGAAATATTCACATGTCAAGTTTTTATGCGTGCAAAATGCTTTTCAGAGCGAGAGAAGCACTTTTTGACCAAAAATGTGACTCTGACCTTTCAATTTTGATGTTGCTCAAAACTAATGGAATTCACTCCCAAATGGTGGTTTATGCTTAAATAACCCTTTTGTAAGCATAATAACACGTTTCCATTGAAAGTAACAGAAATATTCACATGTCAAGTTTTTATGTGTGCAAAATGCTTTTCAGAGCGAGAGAAGCACTTTTTGACCAACAATGTGACTCTGACCTTTCAATTTTGATATTGCTCAAAACTAATGGAATTCACTCCCAAATGGTGGTTTATGCTTAAATAACCCTTTTGTAAGCATAATAACACGTTTCCATTGAAAGAAACAGAAATATTCACATGTCAAGTTTTTATGTGTGCAAAATGCTTTTCAGAGCGAGAGAAGCACTTTTTGACCAACAATGTGATTCTAACCTTTCAATTTTGATATTGCTCAAAACTAATGGAATTCACTCCCAAATGGTGGTTTATGCTTAAATAACCCTTTTGTAAGCATAATAACACGTTTCCATTGAAAGAAACAGAAATATTCACATGTCAAGTTTTTATGTGTGCAAAATGCTTTTCAGAGCGAGAGAAGCACTTTTTGACCAACAATGTGATTTTTACCTTACAATGTTGATATTGCTCAAAACTAATGGAATTCACTCCCAAATGGTGGTTTATGCTTAAATAACCCTTTTGTAAGCATAATAACACGTTTCCATTGAAAGAAACAGAAATATTCACATGTCAAGTTTTTATGTGTGCAAAATGCTTATCAGAGCGAGAGAAGCACTTTTTGACCAACAATGTGATTTTTACCTTACAATGTTGATATTGCTCAAAACTAATGGAATTCACTCCCAAATGGTGGTTTATGCTTAAATAACCCTTTTGTAAGCATAATAAAACGTTTCCATTGAAAGTAACAGAAATATTCACATGTCAAGTTTTTATGTGTGCAAAATGCTTTTCAGAGCGAGAGAAGCACTTTTTGACCAACAATGTGACTCTGACCTTTCAATTTTGATATTGCTCAAAACTAATGGAATTCACTCCCAAATGGTGGTTTATGCTTAAATAACCCTTTTGTAAGCATAATAACACGTTTCCATTGAAAGAAACAGAAATATTCACATGTCAAGTTTTTATGTGTGCAAAATGCTTTTCAGAGCGAGAGAAGCACTTTTTGACCAACAATGTGATTTTTACCTTACAATGTTGATATTGCTCAAAACTAATGGAATTCACTCCCAAATGGTGGTTTATGCTTAAATAACCCTTTTGTAAGCATAATAACACGTTTGAATTGAAAGAAACAGAAATATTCACATGTCAAGTTTTTATGCGTGCAAAATGCTTTTCAGAGCGAGAGAACCACTTTTTGACCAACAATGTGACTCTGACCTTTCAATTTTGATATTGCTCAAAACTAATGGAATTCACTCCCAAATGGTGGTTTATGCTTAAATAACCCTTTTGTAAGCATAATAACACGTTTCCATTGAAAGTAACAGAAATATTCACATGTCAAGTTTTTATGTGTGCAAAATGCTTTTCAGAGCGAGAGAAGCACTTTTTGACCAACAATGTGATTCTGACCTTTCAATTTTGATATTGCTCAAAACTAATGGAATTCACTCCCAAATGGTGGTTTATGCTTAAATAACCCTTTTGTAAGCATAATAACACGTTTCCATTGAAAGAAACAGAAATATTCACATGTCAAGTTTTTATGCGTGCAAAATGCTTTTCAGAGCGAGAGAAGCACTTTTTGACCAAAAATGTGACTCTGACCTTTCAATTTTGATGTTGCTCAAAACTAATGGAATTCACTCCCAAATGGTGGTGTATGCTTAAATAACCCTTTTGTAAGCATAATAACACGTTTCCATTGAAAGTAACAGAAATATTCACATGTCAAGTTTTTATGTGTGCAAAATGCTTTTCAGAGCGAGAGAAGCACTTTTTGACCAACAATGTGACTCTGACCTTTCAATTTTGATATTGCTCAAAACTAATGGAATTCACTCCCAAATGGTGGTTTATGCTTAAATAACCCTTTTGTAAGCATAATAACACGTTTCCATTGAAAGAAACAGAAATATTCACATGTCAAGTTTTTATGTGTGCAAAATGCTTTTCAGAGCGAGAGAAGCACTTTTTGACCAACAATGTGATTCTAACCTTTCAATTTTGATATTGCTCAAAACTAATGGAATTCACTCCCAAATGGTGGTTTATGCTTAAATAACCCTTTTGTAAGCATAATAACACGTTTCCATTGAAAGAAACAGAAATATTCACATGTCAAGTTTTTATGTGTGCAAAATGCTTTTCAGAGCGAGAGAAGCACTTTTTGACCAACAATGTGATTTTTACCTTACAATGTTGATATTGCTCAAAACTAATGGAATTCACTCCCAAATGGTGGTTTATGCTTAAATAACCCTTTTGTAAGCATAATAACACGTTTCCATTGAAAGAAACAGAAATATTCACATGTCAAGTTTTTATGTGTGCAAAATGCTTATCAGAGCGAGAGAAGCACTTTTTGACCAACAATGTGATTTTTACCTTACAATGTTGATATTGCTCAAAACTAATGGAATTCACTCCCAAATGGTGGTTTATGCTTAAATAACCCTTTTGTAAGCATAATAACACGTTTCCATTGAAAGTAACAGAAATATTCACATGTCAAGTTTTTATGTGTGCAAAATGCTTTTCAGAGCGAGAGAAGCACTTTTTGCCAAACAATGTGATTTTTACCTTTCAATTTTGATATTGCTCAAAACTAATGGAATTCACTCCCAAATGGTGGTTTATGCTTAAATAACCCTTTTGTAAGCATAATAACACGTTTCCATTGAAAGAAACAGAAATATTCACATGTCAAGTTTTTATGCGTGCAAAATGCTTTTCAGAGCGAGAGAAGCACTTTTTGACCAAAAATGTGACTCTGACCTTTCAATTTTGATGTTGCTCAAAACTAATGGAATTCACTCCCAAATGGTGGTTTATGCTTAAATAACCCTTTTGTAAGCATAATAACACGTTTCCATTGAAAGTAACAGAAATATTCACATGTCAAGTTTTTATGTGTGCAAAATGCTTTTCAGAGCGAGAGAAGCACTTTTTGCCAAACAATGTGATTTTTACCTTTCAATTTTGATATTGCTCAAAACTAATGGAATTCACTCCCAAATGGTGGTTTATGCTTAAATAACCCTTTTGTAAGCATAATAACACGTTTCCATTGAAAGAAACAGAAATATTCACATGTCAAGTTTTTATGCGTGCAAAATGCTTTTCAGAGCGAGAGAACCACTTTTTGACCAACAATGTGACTCTGACCTTTCAATTTTGATATTGCTCAAAACTAATGGAATTCACTCCCAAATGGTGGTTTATGCTTAAATAACCCTTTTGTAAGCATAATAACACGTTTCCATTGAAAGTAACAGAAATATTCACATGTCAAGTTTTTATGTGTGCAAAATGCTTTTCAGAGCGAGAGAAGCACTTTTTGACCAACAATGTGATTCTGACCTTTCAATTTTGATATTGCTCAAAACTAATGGAATTCACTCCCAAATGGTGGTTTATGCTTAAATAACCCTTTTGTAAGCATAATAACACGTTTCCATTGAAAGAAACAGAAATATTCACATGTCAAGTTTTTATGCGTGCAAAATGCTTTTCAGAGCGAGAGAAGCACTTTTTGACCAAAAATGTGACTCTGACCTTTCAATTTTGATGTTGCTCAAAACTAATGGAATTCACTCCCAAATGGTGGTGTATGCTTAAATAACCCTTTTGTAAGCATAATAACACGTTTCCATTGAAAGTAACAGAAATATTCACATGTCAAGTTTTTATGTGTGCAAAATGCTTTTCAGAGCGAGAGAAGCACTTTTTGACCAACAATGTGACTCTGACCTTTCAATTTTGATATTGCTCAAAACTAATGGAATTCACTCCCAAATGGTGGTTTATGCTTAAATAACCCTTTTGTAAGCATAATAACACGTTTCCATTGAAAGAAACAGAAATATTCACATGTCAAGTTTTTATGTGTGCAAAATGCTTTTCAGAGCGAGAGAAGCACTTTTTGACCAACAATGTGATTCTAACCTTTCAATTTTGATATTGCTCAAAACTAATGGAATTCACTCCCAAATGGTGGTTTATGCTTAAATAACCCTTTTGTAAGCATAATAACACGTTTCCATTGAAAGAAACAGAAATATTCACATGTCAAGTTTTTATGTGTGCAAAATGCTTTTCAGAGCGAGAGAAGCACTTTTTGACCAACAATGTGATTTTTACCTTACAATGTTGATATTGCTCAAAACTAATGGAATTCACTCCCAAATGGTGGTTTATGCTTAAATAACCCTTTTGTAAGCATAATAACACGTTTCCATTGAAAGAAACAGAAATATTCACATGTCAAGTTTTTATGTGTGCAAAATGCTTATCAGAGCGAGAGAAGCACTTTTTGACCAACAATGTGATTTTTACCTTACAATGTTGATATTGCTCAAAACTAATGGAATTCACTCCCAAATGGTGGTTTATGCTTAAATAACCCTTTTGTAAGCATAATAAAACGTTTCCATTGAAAGTAACAGAAATATTCACATGTCAAGTTTTTATGTGTGCAAAATGCTTTTCAGAGCGAGAGAAGCACTTTTTGACCAACAATGTGACTCTGACCTTTCAATTTTGATGTTGCTCAAAACTAATGGAATTCACTCCCAAATGGTGGTTTATGCTTAAATAACCCTTTTGTAAGCATAATAACACGTTTCCATTGAAAGTAACAGAAATATTCACATGTCAAGTTTTTATGTGTGCAAAATGCTTTTCAGAGCGAGAGAAGCACTTTTTCACCAACAATGTGATTCTGACCTTTCAATTTTGATATTGCTCAAAACTAATGGAATTCACTCCCAAATGGTGGTTTATGCTTAAATAACCCTTTTGTAAGCATAATAACACGTTTGAATTGAAAGAAACAGAAATATTCACATGTCAAGTTTTTATGCGTGCAAAATGCTTTTCAGAGCGAGAGAAGCACTTTTTGCCAAACAATGTGATTTTTACCTTTCAATTTTGATATTGCTCAAAACTAATGGAATTCACTCCCAAATGGTGGTTTATGCTTAAATAACCCTTTTGTAAGCATAATAACACGTTTCCATTGAAAGAAACAGAAATATTCACATGTCAAGTTTTTATGCGTGCAAAATGCTTTTCAGAGCGAGAGAACCACTTTTTGACCAACAATGTGACTCTGACCTTTCAATTTTGATATTGCTCAAAACTAATGGAATTCACTCCCAAATGGTGGTTTATGCTTAAATAACCCTTTTGTAAGCATAATAACACGTTTCCATTGAAAGTAACAGAAATATTCACATGTCAAGTTTTTATGTGTGCAAAATGCTTTTCAGAGCGAGAGAAGCACTTTTTGACCAACAATGTGATTCTGACCTTTCAATTTTGATATTGCTCAAAACTAATGGAATTCACTCCCAAATGGTGGTTTATGCTTAAATAACCCTTTTGTAAGCATAATAACACGTTTCCATTGAAAGAAACAGAAATATTCACATGTCAAGTTTTTATGCGTGCAAAATGCTTTTCAGAGCGAGAGAAGCACTTTTTGACCAAAAATGTGACTCTGACCTTTCAATTTTGATGTTGCTCAAAACTAATGGAATTCACTCCCAAATGGTGGTTTATGCTTAAATAACCCTTTTGTAAGCATAATAACACGTTTCCATTGAAAGTAACAGAAATATTCACATGTCAAGTTTTTATGTGTGCAAAATGCTTTTCAGAGCGAGAGAAGCACTTTTTGACCAACAATGTGACTCTGACCTTTCAATTTTGATATTGCTCAAAACTAATGGAATTCACTCCCAAATGGTGGTTTATGCTTAAATAACCCTTTTGTAAGCATAATAACACGTTTCCATTGAAAGAAACAGAAATATTCACATGTCAAGTTTTTATGTGTGCAAAATGCTTTTCAGAGCGAGAGAAGCACTTTTTGACCAACAATGTGATTCTAACCTTTCAATTTTGATATTGCTCAAAACTAATGGAATTCACTCCCAAATGGTGGTTTATGCTTAAATAACCCTTTTGTAAGCATAATAACACGTTTCCATTGAAAGAAACAGAAATATTCACATGTCAAGTTTTTATGTGTGCAAAATGCTTTTCAGAGCGAGAGAAGCACTTTTTGACCAACAATGTGATTTTTACCTTACAATGTTGATATTGCTCAAAACTAATGGAATTCACTCCCAAATGGTGGTTTATGCTTAAATAACCCTTTTGTAAGCATAATAACACGTTTCCATTGAAAGAAACAGAAATATTCACATGTCAAGTTTTTATGTGTGCAAAATGCTTATCAGAGCGAGAGAAGCACTTTTTGACCAACAATGTGATTTTTACCTTACAATGTTGATATTGCTCAAAACTAATGGAATTCACTCCCAAATGGTGGTTTATGCTTAAATAACCCTTTTGTAAGCATAATAAAACGTTTCCATTGAAAGTAACAGAAATATTCACATGTCAAGTTTTTATGTGTGCAAAATGCTTTTCAGAGCGAGAGAAGCACTTTTTGACCAACAATGTGACTCTGACCTTTCAATTTTGATATTGCTCAAAACTAATGGAATTCACTCCCAAATGGTGGTTTATGCTTAAATAACCCTTTTGTAAGCATAATAACACGTTTCCATTGAAAGAAACAGAAATATTCACATGTCAAGTTTTTATGTGTGCAAAATGCTTTTCAGAGCGAGAGAAGCACTTTTTGACCAACAATGTGATTTTTACCTTACAATGTTGATATTGCTCAAAACTAATGGAATTCACTCCCAAATGGTGGTTTATGCTTAAATAACCCTTTTGTAAGCATAATAACACGTTTGAATTGAAAGAAACAGAAATATTCACATGTCAAGTTTTTATGCGTGCAAAATGCTTTTCAGAGCGAGAGAACCACTTTTTGACCAACAATGTGACTCTGACCTTTCAATTTTGATATTGCTCAAAACTAATGGAATTCACTCCCAAATGGTGGTTTATGCTTAAATAACCCTTTTGTAAGCATAATAACACGTTTCCATTGAAAGTAACAGAAATATTCACATGTCAAGTTTTTATGTGTGCAAAATGCTTTTCAGAGCGAGAGAAGCACTTTTTGACCAACAATGTGATTCTGACCTTTCAATTTTGATATTGCTCAAAACTAATGGAATTCACTCCCAAATGGTGGTTTATGCTTAAATAACCCTTTTGTAAGCATAATAACACGTTTCCATTGAAAGAAACAGAAATATTCACATGTCAAGTTTTTATGCGTGCAAAATGCTTTTCAGAGCGAGAGAAGCACTTTTTGACCAAAAATGTGACTCTGACCTTTCAATTTTGATGTTGCTCAAAACTAATGGAATTCACTCCCAAATGGTGGTGTATGCTTAAATAACCCTTTTGTAAGCATAATAACACGTTTCCATTGAAAGTAACAGAAATATTCACATGTCAAGTTTTTATGTGTGCAAAATGCTTTTCAGAGCGAGAGAAGCACTTTTTGACCAACAATGTGACTCTGACCTTTCAATTTTGATATTGCTCAAAACTAATGGAATTCACTCCCAAATGGTGGTTTATGCTTAAATAACCCTTTTGTAAGCATAATAACACGTTTCCATTGAAAGAAACAGAAATATTCACATGTCAAGTTTTTATGTGTGCAAAATGCTTTTCAGAGCGAGAGAAGCACTTTTTGACCAACAATGTGATTCTAACCTTTCAATTTTGATATTGCTCAAAACTAATGGAATTCACTCCCAAATGGTGGTTTATGCTTAAATAACCCTTTTGTAAGCATAATAACACGTTTCCATTGAAAGAAACAGAAATATTCACATGTCAAGTTTTTATGTGTGCAAAATGCTTTTCAGAGCGAGAGAAGCACTTTTTGACCAACAATGTGATTTTTACCTTACAATGTTGATATTGCTCAAAACTAATGGAATTCACTCCCAAATGGTGGTTTATGCTTAAATAACCCTTTTGTAAGCATAATAACACGTTTCCATTGAAAGAAACAGAAATATTCACATGTCAAGTTTTTATGTGTGCAAAATGCTTATCAGAGCGAGAGAAGCACTTTTTGACCAACAATGTGATTTTTACCTTACAATGTTGATATTGCTCAAAACTAATGGAATTCACTCCCAAATGGTGGTTTATGCTTAAATAACCCTTTTGTAAGCATAATAAAACGTTTCCATTGAAAGTAACAGAAATATTCACATGTCAAGTTTTTATGTGTGCAAAATGCTTTTCAGAGCGAGAGAAGCACTTTTTGACCAACAATGTGACTCTGACCTTTCAATTTTGATGTTGCTCAAAACTAATGGAATTCACTCCCAAATGGTGGTTTATGCTTAAATAACCCTTTTGTAAGCATAATAACACGTTTCCATTGAAAGTAACAGAAATATTCACATGTCAAGTTTTTATGTGTGCAAAATGCTTTTCAGAGCGAGAGAAGCACTTTTTCACCAACAATGTGATTCTGACCTTTCAATTTTGATATTGCTCAAAACTAATGGAATTCACTCCCAAATGGTGGTTTATGCTTAAATAACCCTTTTGTAAGCATAATAACACGTTTGAATTGAAAGAAACAGAAATATTCACATGTCAAGTTTTTATGCGTGCAAAATGCTTTTCAGAGCGAGAGAAGCACTTTTTGCCAAACAATGTGATTTTTACCTTTCAATTTTGATATTGCTCAAAACTAATGGAATTCACTCCCAAATGGTGGTTTATGCTTAAATAACCCTTTTGTAAGCATAATAACACGTTTCCATTGAAAGAAACAGAAATATTCACATGTCAAGTTTTTATGCGTGCAAAATGCTTTTCAGAGCGAGAGAACCACTTTTTGACCAACAATGTGACTCTGACCTTTCAATTTTGATATTGCTCAAAACTAATGGAATTCACTCCCAAATGGTGGTTTATGCTTAAATAACCCTTTTGTAAGCATAATAACACGTTTCCATTGAAAGTAACAGAAATATTCACATGTCAAGTTTTTATGTGTGCAAAATGCTTTTCAGAGCGAGAGAAGCACTTTTTGACCAACAATGTGATTCTGACCTTTCAATTTTGATATTGCTCAAAACTAATGGAATTCACTCCCAAATGGTGGTTTATGCTTAAATAACCCTTTTGTAAGCATAATAACACGTTTCCATTGAAAGAAACAGAAATATTCACATGTCAAGTTTTTATGCGTGCAAAATGCTTTTCAGAGCGAGAGAAGCACTTTTTGACCAAAAATGTGACTCTGACCTTTCAATTTTGATGTTGCTCAAAACTAATGGAATTCACTCCCAAATGGTGGTTTATGCTTAAATAACCCTTTTGTAAGCATAATAACACGTTTCCATTGAAAGTAACAGAAATATTCACATGTCAAGTTTTTATGTGTGCAAAATGCTTTTCAGAGCGAGAGAAGCACTTTTTGACCAACAATGTGACTCTGACCTTTCAATTTTGATATTGCTCAAAACTAATGGAATTCACTCCCAAATGGTGGTTTATGCTTAAATAACCCTTTTGTAAGCATAATAACACGTTTCCATTGAAAGAAACAGAAATATTCACATGTCAAGTTTTTATGTGTGCAAAATGCTTTTCAGAGCGAGAGAAGCACTTTTTGACCAGCAATGTGATTCTAACCTTTCAATTTTGATATTGCTCAAAACTAATGGAATTCACTCCCAAATGGTGGTTTATGCTTAAATAACCCTTTTGTAAGCATAATAACACGTTTCCATTGAAAGAAACAGAAATATTCACATGTCAAGTTTTTATGTGTGCAAAATGCTTTTCAGAGCGAGAGAAGCACTTTTTGACCAACAATGTGATTTTTACCTTACAATGTTGATATTGCTCAAAACTAATGGAATTCACTCCCAAATGGTGGTTTATGCTTAAATAACCCTTTTGTAAGCATAATAACACGTTTCCATTGAAAGAAACAGAAATATTCACATGTCAAGTTTTTATGTGTGCAAAATGCTTATCAGAGCGAGAGAAGCACTTTTTGACCAACAATGTGATTTTTACCTTACAATGTTGATATTGCTCAAAACTAATGGAATTCACTCCCAAATGGTGGTTTATGCTTAAATAACCCTTTTGTAAGCATAATAAAACGTTTCCATTGAAAGTAACAGAAATATTCACATGTCAAGTTTTTATGTGTGCAAAATGCTTTTCAGAGCGAGAGAAGCACTTTTTGACCAACAATGTGACTCTGACCTTTCAATTTTGATATTGCTCAAAACTAATGGAATTCACTCCCAAATGGTGGTTTATGCTTAAATAACCCTTTTGTAAGCATAATAACACGTTTCCATTGAAAGAAACAGAAATATTCACATGTCAAGTTTTTATGTGTGCAAAATGCTTTTCAGAGCGAGAGAAGCACTTTTTGACCAACAATGTGATTTTTACCTTACAATGTTGATATTGCTCAAAACTAATGGAATTCACTCCCAAATGGTGGTTTATGCTTAAATAACCCTTTTGTAAGCATAATAACACGTTTGAATTGAAAGAAACAGAAATATTCACATGTCAAGTTTTTATGTGTGCAAAATGCTTTTCAGAGCGAGAGAAGCACTTTTTGACCAACAATGTGATTCTGACCTTTCAATTTTGATATTGCTCAAAACTAATGGAATTCACTCCCAAATGGTGGTTTATGCTTAAATAACCCTTTTGTAAGCATAATAACACGTTTCCATTGAAAGAAACAGAAATATTCACATGTCAAGTTTTTATGCGTGCAAAATGCTTTTCAGAGCGAGAGAAGCACTTTTTGACCAACAATGTGATTTTTACCTTTCAATTTTGATGTTGCTCAAAACTAATGGAATTCACTCCCAAATGGTGGTTTATGCTTAAATAACCCTTTTGTAAGCATAATAACACGTTTCCATTGAAAGTAACAGAAATATTCACATGTCAAGTTTTTATGTGTGCAAAATGCTTTTCAGAGCGAGAGAAGCACTTTTTGACCAACAATGTGACTCTGACCTTTCAATTTTGATGTTGCTCAAAACTAATGGAATTCACTCCCAAATGGTGGTTTATGCTTAAATAACCCTTTTGTAAGCATAATAACACGTTTCCATTGAAAGAAACAGAAATATTCACATGTCAAGTTTTTATGTGTGCAAAATGCTTTTCAGAGCGAGAGAAGCACTTTTTGACCAACAATGTGATTCTGACCTTTCAATTTTGATATTGCTCAAAACTAATGGAATTCACTCCCAAATGGTGGTTTATGCTTAAATAACCCTTTTGTAAGCATAATAACACGTTTCCATTGAAAGAAACAGAAATATTCACATGTCAAGTTTTTATGCGTGCAAAATGCTTTTCAGAGCGAGAGAAGCACTTTTTGACCAACAATGTGACTCTGACCTTTCAATGTTGATGTTGCTCAAAACTAATGGAATTCACTCCCAAATGGTGGTTTATGCTTAAATAACCCTTTTGTAAGCATAATAACACGTTTCCATTGAAAGTAACAGAAATATTCACATGTCAAGTTTTTATGTGTGCAAAATGCTTTTCAGAGCGAGAGAAGCACTTTTTGACCAACAATGTGACTCTGACCTTTCAATGTTGATGTTGCTCAAAACTAATGGAATTCACTCCCAAATGGTGGTTTATGCTTAAATAACCCTTTTGTAAGCATAATAACACGTTTCCATTGAAAGTAACAGAAATATTCACATGTCAAGTTTTTATGTGTGCAAAATGCTTTTCAGAGCGAGAGAAGCACTTTTTGACCAACAATGTGATTCTGACCTTTCAATTTTGATATTGCTCAAAACTAATGGAATTCACTCCCAAATGGTGGTTTATGCTTAAATAACCCTTTTGTAAGCATAATAACACGTTTCCATTGAAAGAAACAGAAATATTCACATGTCAAGTTTTTATGCGTGCAAAATGCTTTTCAGAGCGAGAGAAGCACTTTTTGACCAACAATGTGATTTTTACCTTTCAATTTTGATGTTGCTCAAAACTAATGGAATTCACTCCCAAATGGTGGTTTATGCTTAAATAACCCTTTTGTAAGCATAATAACACGTTTCCATTGAAAGAAACAGAAATATTCACATGTCAAGTTTTTATGCGTGCAAAATGCTTTTCAGAGCGAGAGAAGCACTTTTTGACCAACAATGTGATTTTTACCTTTCAATTTTGATGTTGCTCAAAACTAATGGAATTCACTCCCAAATGGTGGTTTATGCTTAAATAACCCTTTTGTAAGCATAATAACACGTTTCCATTGAAAGTAACAGAAATATTCACATGTCAAGTTTTTATGTGTGCAAAATGCTTTTCAGAGCGAGAGAAGCACTTTTTGACCAACAATGTGACTCTGACCTTTCAATTTTGATGTTGCTCAAAACTAATGGAATTCACTCCCAAATGGTGGTTTATGCTTAAATAACCCTTTTGTAAGCATAATAACACGTTTCCATTGAAAGTAACAGAAATATTCACATGTCAAGTTTTTATGTGTGCAAAATGCTTTTCAGAGCGAGAGAAGCACTTTTTCACCAACAATGTGATTCTGACCTTTCAATTTTGATATTGCTCAAAACTAATGGAATTCACTCCCAAATGGTGGTTTATGCTTAAATAACCCTTTTGTAAGCATAATAACACGTTTGAATTGAAAGAAACAGAAATATTCACATGTCAAGTTTTTATGCGTGCAAAATGCTTTTCAGAGCGAGAGAAGCACTTTTTGCCAAACAATGTGATTTTTACCTTTCAATTTTGATATTGCTCAAAACTAATGGAATTCACTCCCAAATGGTGGTTTATGCTTAAATAACCCTTTTGTAAGCATAATAACACGTTTCCATTGAAAGAAACAGAAATATTCACATGTCAAGTTTTTATGCGTGCAAAATGCTTTTCAGAGCGAGAGAACCACTTTTTGACCAACAATGTGACTCTGACCTTTCAATTTTGATATTGCTCAAAACTAATGGAATTCACTCCCAAATGGTGGTTTATGCTTAAATAACCCTTTTGTAAGCATAATAACACGTTTCCATTGAAAGTAACAGAAATATTCACATGTCAAGTTTTTATGTGTGCAAAATGCTTTTCAGAGCGAGAGAAGCACTTTTTGACCAACAATGTGATTCTGACCTTTCAATTTTGATATTGCTCAAAACTAATGGAATTCACTCCCAAATGGTGGTTTATGCTTAAATAACCCTTTTGTAAGCATAATAACACGTTTCCATTGAAAGAAACAGAAATATTCACATGTCAAGTTTTTATGCGTGCAAAATGCTTTTCAGAGCGAGAGAAGCACTTTTTGACCAAAAATGTGACTCTGACCTTTCAATTTTGATGTTGCTCAAAACTAATGGAATTCACTCCCAAATGGTGGTTTATGCTTAAATAACCCTTTTGTAAGCATAATAACACGTTTCCATTGAAAGTAACAGAAATATTCACATGTCAAGTTTTTATGTGTGCAAAATGCTTTTCAGAGCGAGAGAAGCACTTTTTGACCAACAATGTGATTCTGACCTTTCAATTTTGATATTGCTCAAAACTAATGGAATTCACTCCCAAATGGTGGTTTATGCTTAAATAACCCTTTTGTAAGCATAATAACACGTTTCCATTGAAAGAAACAGAAATATTCACATGTCAAGTTTTTATGCGTGCAAAATGCTTTTCAGAGCGAGAGAAGCACTTTTTGACCAACAATGTGACTCTGACCTTTCAATGTTGATGTTGCTCAAAACTAATGGAATTCACTCCCAAATGGTGGTTTATGCTTAAATAACCCTTTTGTAAGCATAATAACACGTTTCCATTGAAAGTAACAGAAATATTCACATGTCAAGTTTTTATGTGTGCAAAATGCTTTTCAGAGCGAGAGAAGCACTTTTTGACCAACAATGTGATTCTGACCTTTCAATTTTGATATTGCTCAAAACTAATGGAATTCACTCCCAAATGGTGGTTTATGCTTAAATAACCCTTTTGTAAGCATAATAACACGTTTCCATTGAAAGAAACAGAAATATTCACATGTCAAGTTTTTATGCGTGCAAAATGCTTTTCAGAGCGAGAGAAGCACTTTTTGACCAACAATGTGATTTTTACCTTTCAATTTTGATGTTGCTCAAAACTAATGGAATTCACTCCCAAATGGTGGTTTATGCTTAAATAACCCTTTTGTAAGCATAATAACACGTTTCCATTGAAAGTAACAGAAATATTCACATGTCAAGTTTTTATGCGTGCAAAATGCTTTTCAGAGCGAGAGAACCACTTTTTGACCAACAATGTGACTCTGACCTTTCAATTTTGATATTGCTCAAAACTAATGGAATTCACTCCCAAATGGTGGTTTATGCTTAAATAACCCTTTTGTAAGCATAATAACACGTTTCCATTGAAAGAAACAGAAATATTCACATGTCAAGTTTTTATGCGTGCAAAATGCTTTTCAGAGCGAGAGAAGCACTTTTTGACCAACAATGTGACTCTGACCTTTCAATTTTGATGTTGCTCAAAACTAATGGAATTCTCTCCCAAATGGTGGTTTATGCTTAAATAACCCTTTTGTAAGCATAATAACACGTTTCCATTGAAAGTAACAGAAATATTCACATGTCAAGTTTTTATGTGTGCAAAATGCTTTTCAGAGCGAGAGAAGCACTTTTTGACCAACAATGTGATTCTGACCTTTCAATTTTGATATTGCTCAAAACTAATGGAATTCACTCCCAAATGGTGGTTTATGCTTAAATAACCCTTTTGTAAGCATAATAACACGTTTCCATTGAAAGAAACAGAAATATTCACATGTCAAGTTTTTATGCGTGCAAAATGCTTTTCAGAGCGAGAGAAGCACTTTTTGACCAACAATGTGATTTTTACCTTTCAATTTTGATGTTGCTCAAAACTAATGGAATTCACTCCCAAATGGTGGTTTATGCTTAAATAACCCTTTTGTAAGCATAATAACACGTTTCCATTGAAAGAAACAGAAATATTCACATGTCAAGTTTTTATGTGTGCAAAATGCTTTTCAGAGCGAGAGAAGCACTTTTTGACCAACAATGTGATTTTTACCTTACAATGTTGATATTGCTCAAAACTAATGGAATTCACTCCCAAATGGTGGTTTATGCTTAAATAACCCTTTTGTAAGCATAATAACACGTTTGAATTGAAAGAAACAGAAATATTCACATGTCAAGTTTTTATGTGTGCAAAATGCTTTTCAGAGCGAGAGAAGCACTTTTTGACCAACAATGTGATTCTGACCTTTCAATTTTGATATTGCTCAAAACTAATGGAATTCACTCCCAAATGGTGGTTTATGCTTAAATAACCCTTTTGTAAGCATAATAACACGTTTCCATTGAAAGAAACAGAAATATTCACATGTCAAGTTTTTATGCGTGCAAAATGCTTTTCAGAGCGAGAGAAGCACTTTTTGACCAACAATGTGATTTTTACCTTTCAATTTTGATGTTGCTCAAAACTAATGGAATTCACTCCCAAATGGTGGTTTATGCTTAAATAACCCTTTTGTAAGCATAATAACACGTTTCCATTGAAAGTAACAGAAATATTCACATGTCAAGTTTTTATGTGTGCAAAATGCTTTTCAGAGCGAGAGAAGCACTTTTTGACCAACAATGTGACTCTGACCTTTCAATTTTGATGTTGCTCAAAACTAATGGAATTCACTCCCAAATGGTGGTTTATGCTTAAATAACCCTTTTGTAAGCATAATAACACGTTTCCATTGAAAGAAACAGAAATATTCACATGTCAAGTTTTTATGTGTGCAAAATGCTTTTCAGAGCGAGAGAAGCACTTTTTGACCAACAATGTGATTCTGACCTTTCAATTTTGATATTGCTCAAAACTAATGGAATTCACTCCCAAATGGTGGTTTATGCTTAAATAACCCTTTTGTAAGCATAATAACACGTTTCCATTGAAAGAAACAGAAATATTCACATGTCAAGTTTTTATGCGTGCAAAATGCTTTTCAGAGCGAGAGAAGCACTTTTTGACCAACAATGTGACTCTGACCTTTCAATGTTGATGTTGCTCAAAACTAATGGAATTCACTCCCAAATGGTGGTTTATGCTTAAATAACCCTTTTGTAAGCATAATAACACGTTTCCATTGAAAGTAACAGAAATATTCACATGTCAAGTTTTTATGTGTGCAAAATGCTTTTCAGAGCGAGAGAAGCACTTTTTGACCAACAATGTGACTCTGACCTTTCAATGTTGATGTTGCTCAAAACTAATGGAATTCACTCCCAAATGGTGGTTTATGCTTAAATAACCCTTTTGTAAGCATAATAACACGTTTCCATTGAAAGTAACAGAAATATTCACATGTCAAGTTTTTATGTGTGCAAAATGCTTTTCAGAGCGAGAGAAGCACTTTTTGACCAACAATGTGATTCTGACCTTTCAATTTTGATATTGCTCAAAACTAATGGAATTCACTCCCAAATGGTGGTTTATGCTTAAATAACCCTTTTGTAAGCATAATAACACGTTTCCATTGAAAGAAACAGAAATATTCACATGTCAAGTTTTTATGCGTGCAAAATGCTTTTCAGAGCGAGAGAAGCACTTTTTGACCAACAATGTGATTTTTACCTTTCAATTTTGATGTTGCTCAAAACTAATGGAATTCACTCCCAAATGGTGGTTTATGCTTAAATAACCCTTTTGTAAGCATAATAACACGTTTCCATTGAAAGAAACAGAAATATTCACATGTCAAGTTTTTATGCGTGCAAAATGCTTTTCAGAGCGAGAGAAGCACTTTTTGACCAACAATGTGATTTTTACCTTTCAATTTTGATGTTGCTCAAAACTAATGGAATTCACTCCCAAATGGTGGTTTATGCTTAAATAACCCTTTTGTAAGCATAATAACACGTTTCCATTGAAAGTAACAGAAATATTCACATGTCAAGTTTTTATGTGTGCAAAATGCTTTTCAGAGCGAGAGAAGCACTTTTTGACCAACAATGTGACTCTGACCTTTCAATTTTGATGTTGCTCAAAACTAATGGAATTCACTCCCAAATGGTGGTTTATGCTTAAATAACCCTTTTGTAAGCATAATAACACGTTTCCATTGAAAGTAACAGAAATATTCACATGTCAAGTTTTTATGTGTGCAAAATGCTTTTCAGAGCGAGAGAAGCACTTTTTCACCAACAATGTGATTCTGACCTTTCAATTTTGATATTGCTCAAAACTAATGGAATTCACTCCCAAATGGTGGTTTATGCTTAAATAACCCTTTTGTAAGCATAATAACACGTTTGAATTGAAAGAAACAGAAATATTCACATGTCAAGTTTTTATGCGTGCAAAATGCTTTTCAGAGCGAGAGAAGCACTTTTTGCCAAACAATGTGATTTTTACCTTTCAATTTTGATATTGCTCAAAACTAATGGAATTCACTCCCAAATGGTGGTTTATGCTTAAATAACCCTTTTGTAAGCATAATAACACGTTTCCATTGAAAGAAACAGAAATATTCACATGTCAAGTTTTTATGCGTGCAAAATGCTTTTCAGAGCGAGAGAACCACTTTTTGACCAACAATGTGACTCTGACCTTTCAATTTTGATATTGCTCAAAACTAATGGAATTCACTCCCAAATGGTGGTTTATGCTTAAATAACCCTTTTGTAAGCATAATAACACGTTTCCATTGAAAGAAACAGAAATATTCACATGTCAAGTTTTTATGCGTGCAAAATGCTTTTCAGAGCGAGAGAAGCACTTTTTGACCAAAAATGTGACTCTGACCTTTCAATTTTGATGTTGCTCAAAACTAATGGAATTCACTCCCAAATGGTGGTTTATGCTTAAATAACCCTTTTGTAAGCATAATAACACGTTTCCATTGAAAGTAACAGAAATATTCACATGTCAAGTTTTTATGTGTGCAAAATGCTTTTCAGAGCGAGAGAAGCACTTTTTGACCAACAATGTGATTCTGACCTTTCAATTTTGATATTGCTCAAAACTAATGGAATTCACTCCCAAATGGTGGTTTATGCTTAAATAACCCTTTTGTAAGCATAATAACACGTTTCCATTGAAAGAAACAGAAATATTCACATGTCAAGTTTTCATGCGTGCAAAATGCTTTTCAGAGCGAGAGAAGCACTTTTTGACCAACAATGTGACTCTGACCTTTCAATTTTGATGTTGCTCAAAACTAATGGAATTCACTCCCAAATGGTGGTTTATGCTTAAATAACCCTTTTGTAAGCATAATAACACGTTTCCATTGAAAGTAACAGAAATATTCACATGTCAAGTTTTTATGTGTGCAAAATGCTTTTCAGAGCGAGAGAAGCACTTTTTGACCAACAATGTGATTCTGACCTTTCAATTTTGATATTGCTCAAAACTAATGGAATTCACTCCCAAATGGTGGTTTATGCTTAAATAACCCTTTTGTAAGCATAATAACACGTTTCCATTGAAAGAAACAGAAATATTCACATGTCAAGTTTTTATGCGTGCAAAATGCTTTTCAGAGCGAGAGAAGCACTTTTTGACCAACAATGTGATTTTTACCTTTCAATTTTGATGTTGCTCAAAACTAATGGAATTCACTCCCAAATGGTGGTTTATGCTTAAATAACCCTTTTGTAAGCATAATAACACGTTTCCATTGAAAGTAACAGAAATATTCACATGTCAAGTTTTATGCGTGCAAAATGCTTTTCAGAGCGAGAGAACCACTTTTTGACCAACAATGTGACTCTGACCTTTCAATTTTGATATTGCTCAAAACTAATGGAATTCACTCCCAAATGGTGGTTTATGCTTAAATAACCCGTTTGTAAGCATAATAACACGTTTCCATTGAAAGTAACAGAAATATTCACATGTCAAGTTTTTATGTGTGCAAAATGCTTTTCAGAGCGAGAGAAGCACTTTTTGACCAACAATGTGATTCTGAACTTTCAATTTTGATATTGCTCAAAACTAATGGAATTCACTCCCAAATGGTGGTTTATGCTTAAATAACCCTTTTGTAAGCATAATAACACGTTTCCATTGAAAGAAACAGAAATATTCACATGTCAAGTTTTTATGTGTGCAAAATGCTTTTCAGAGCGAGAGAAGCACTTTTTGACCAACAATGTGATTTTTACCTTACAATGTTGATATTGCTCAAAACTAATGGAATTCACTCCCAAATGGTGGTTTATGCTTAAATAACCCTTTTGTAAGCATAATAAAACGTTTCCATTGAAAGAAACAGAAATATTCACATGTCAAGTTTTTATGCGTGCAAAATGCTTTTCAGAGCGAGAGAAGCACTTTTTGACCAACAATGTGACTCTGACCTTTCAATTTTGATATTGCTCAAAACTAATGGAATTCACTCCCAAATGGTGGTTTATGCTTAAATAACCCTTTTGTAAGCATAATAACACGTTTCCATTGAAAGAAACAGAAATATTCACATGTCAAGTTTTTATGCGTGCAAAATGCTTTTCAGAGCGAGAGAAGCACTTTTTGACCAACAATGTGATTTTTACCTTTCAATTTTGATATTGCTCAAAACTAATGGAATTCACTCCCAAATGGTGGTTTATGCTTAAATAACCCTTTTGTAAGCATAATAAAACGTTTCCATTGAAAGTAACAGAAATATTCACATGTCAAGTTTTTATGTGTGCAAAATGCTTTTCAGAGCGAGAGAAGCACTTTTTGACCAACAATGTGATTCTGACCTTTCAATTTTGATATTGCTCAAAACTAATGGAATTCACTCCCAAATGGTGGTTTATGCTTAAATAACCCTTTTGTAAGCATAATAACACGTTTCCATTGAAAGAAACAGAAATATTCACATGTCAAGTTTTTATGTGTGCAAAATGCTTTTCAGAGCGAGAGAAGCACTTTTTGACCAACAATGTGATTTTTACCTTACAATGTTGATATTGCTCAAAACTAATGGAATTCACTCCCAAATGGTGGTTTATGCTTAAATAACCCTTTTGTAAGCATAATAACACGTTTCCATTGAAAGTAACAGAAATATTCACATGTCAAGTTTTTATGTGTGCAAAATGCTTTTCAGAGCGAGAGAAGCACTTTTTGACCAACAATGTGATTCTGACCTTTCAATTTTGATATTGCTCAAAACTAATGGAATTCACTCCCAAATGGTGGTTTATGCTTAAATAACCCTTTTGTAAGCATAATAACACGTTTCCATTGAAAGAAACAGAAATATTCACATGTCAAGTTTTCATGCGTGCAAAATGCTTTTCAGAGCGAGAGAAGCACTTTTTGACCAACAATGTGACTCTGACCTTTCAATTTTGATGTTGCTCAAAACTAATGGAATTCACTCCCAAATGGTGGTTTATGCTTAAATAACCCTTTTGCAAGCATAATAACACGTTTCCATTGAAAGTAACAGAAATATTCACATGTCAAGTTTTTATGTGTGCAAAATGCTTTTCAGGGCGAGAGAAGCACTTTTTGACCAACAATGTGATTCTGACCTTTCAATTTTGATATTGCTCAAAACTAATGGAATTCACTCCCAAATGGTGGTTTATGCTTAAATAACCCTTTTGTAAGCATAATAACACGTTTCCATTGAAAGAAACAGAAATATTCACATGTCAAGTTTTTATGCGTGCAAAATGCTTTTCAGAGCGAGAGAAGCACTTTTTCACCAACAATGTGATTTTTACCTTTCAATTTTGATGTTGCTCAAAACTAATGGAATTCACTCCCAAATGGTGGTTTATGCTTAAATAACCCTTTTGTAAGCATAATAACACGTTTCCATTGAAAGTAACAGAAATATTCACATGTCAAGTTTTATGCGTGCAAAATGCTTTTCAGAGCGAGAGAACCACTTTTTGACCAACAATGTGACTCTGACCTTTCAATTTTGATATTGCTCAAAACTAATGGAATTCACTCCCAAATGGTGGTTTATGCTTAAATAACCCGTTTGTAAGCATAATAACACGTTTCCATTGAAAGTAACAGAAATATTCACATGTCAAGTTTTTATGTGTGCAAAATGCTTTTCAGAGCGAGAGAAGCACTTTTTGACCAACAATGTGATTCTGAACTTTCAATTTTGATATTGCTCAAAACTAATGGAATTCACTCCCAAATGGTGGTTTATGCTTAAATAACCCTTTTGTAAGCATAATAACACGTTTCCATTGAAAGAAACAGAAATATTCACATGTCAAGTTTTTATGTGTGCAAAATGCTTTTCAGAGCGAGAGAAGCACTTTTTGACCAACAATGTGATTTTTACCTTACAATGTTGATATTGCTCAAAACTAATGGAATTCACTCCCAAATGGTGGTTTATGCTTAAATAACCCTTTTGTAAGCATAATAAAACGTTTCCATTGAAAGAAACAGAAATATTCACATGTCAAGTTTTTATGCGTGCAAAATGCTTTTCAGAGCGAGAGAAGCACTTTTTGACCAACAATGTGATTCTGACCTTTCAATTTTGATGTTGCTCAAAACTAATGGAATTCACTCCCAAATGGTGGTTTATGCTTAAATAACCCTTTTGTAAGCATAATAACACGTTTCCATTGAAAGTAACAGAAATATTCACATGTCAAGTTTTTATGTGTGCAAAATGCTTTTCAGAGCGAGAGAAGCACTTTTTGACCAACAATGTGATTTTACCTTACAATGTTGATATTGCTCAAAACTAATGGAATTCACTCCCAAATGGTGGTTTATGCTTAAATAACCCTTTTGTAAGCATAATAACACGTTTCCATTGAAAGTAACAGAAATATTCACATGTCAAGTTTTTATGTGTGCAAAATGCTTTTCAGAGCGAGAGAAGCACTTTTTGACCAACAATGTGATTCTGACCTTTCAATTTTGATATTGCTCAAAACTAATGGAATTCACTCCCAAATGGTGGTTTATGCTTAAATAACCCTTTTGTAAGCATAATAACACGTTTCCATTGAAAGAAACAGAAATATTCACATGTCAAGTTTTTATGCGTGCAAAATGCTTTTCAGAGCGAGAGAAGCACTTTTTGACCAACAATGTGACTCTGACCTTTCAATTTTGATGTTGCTCAAAACTAATGGAATTCACTCCCAAATGGTGGTTTATGCTTAAATAACCCTTTTGTAAGCATAATAACACGTTTCCATTGAAAGTAACAGAAATATTCACATGTCAAGTTTTTATGTGTGCAAAATGCTTTTCAGAGCGAGAGAAGCACTTTTTGACCAACAATGTGATTCTGACCTTTCAATTTTGATATTGCTCAAAACTAATGGAATTCACTCCCAAATGGTGGTTTATGCTTAAATAACCCTTTTGTAAGCATAATAACACGTTTCCATTGAAAGAAACAGAAATATTCACATGTCAAGTTTTTATGTGTGCAAAATGCTTTTCAGAGCGAGAGAAGCACTTTTTGACCAACAATGTGATTCTGACCTTTCAATTTTGATGTTGCTCAAAACTAATGGAATTCACTCCCAAATGGTGGTTTATGCTTAAATAACCCTTTTGTAAGCATAATAACACGTTTCCATTGAAAGAAACAGAAATATTCACATGTCAAGTTTTTATGCGTGCAAAATGCTTTTCAGAGCGAGAGAAGCACTTTTTGACCAACAATGTGATTCTGACCTTTCAATTTTGATGTTGCTCAAAACTAATGGAATTCACTCCCAAATGGTGGTTTATGCTTAAATAACCCTTTTGTAAGCATAATAACACGTTTCCATTGAAAGTAACAGAAATATTCACATGTCAAGTTTTTATGTGTGCAAAATGCTTTTCAGAGCGAGAGAAGCACTTTTTGACCAACAATGTGATTCTGACCTTTCAATTTTGATATTGCTCAAAACTAATGGAATTCACTCCCAAATGGTGGTTTATGCTTAAATAACCCGTTTGTAAGCATAATAACACGTTTCCATTGAAAGTAACAGAAATATTCACATGTCAAGTTTTTATGTGTGCAAAATGCTTTTCAGAGCGAGAGAAGCACTTTTTGACCAACAATGTGATTCTGACCTTTCAATTTTGATATTGCTCAAAACTAATGGGAATTCACTCCCAAATGGTGGTTTATGCTTAAATAACCCTTTTGTAAGCATAATAACACGTTTCCATTGAAAGTAACAGAAATATTCACATGTCAAGTTTTTATGTGTGCAAAATGCTTTTCAGAGCGAGAGAAGCACTTTTTGACCAACAATGTGATTCTGACCTTTCAATTTTGATATTGCTCAAAACTAATGGAATTCACTCCCAAATGGTGGTTTATGCTTAAATAACCCTTTTGTAAGCATAATAACACGTTTCCATTGAAAGAAACAGAAATATTCACATGTCAAGTTTTTATGCGTGCAAAATGCTTTTCAGAGCGAGAGAAGCACTTTTTGACCAACAATGTGATTTTTACCTTTCAATTTTGATATTGCTCAAAACTAATGGAATTCACTCCCAAATGGTGGTTTATGCTCTAAATAACCCTTTTGTATCATAATAACACGTTTCCATTGAAAGAAACAGAAATATTCACATGTCAAGTTTTTATGCGTGCAAAATGCTTTTCAGAGCGAGAGAAGCACTTTTTGACCAACAATGTGACTCTGACCTTTCAATTTTGATATTGCTCAAAACTAATGGAATTCACTCCCAAATGGTGGTTTATGCTTAAATAACCCTTTTGTAAGCATAATAACACGTTTCCATTGAAAGAAACAGAAATATTCACATGTCAAGTTTTTATGCGTGCAAAATGCTTTTCAGAGCGAGAGAAGCACTTTTTGACCAACAATGTGATTTTTACCTTTCAATTTTGATATTGCTCAAAACTAATGGAATTCACTCCCAAATGGTGGTTTATGCTTAAATAACCCTTTTGTAAGCATAATAAAACGTTTCCATTGAAAGTAACAGAAATATTCACATGTCAAGTTTTTATGTGTGCAAAATGCTTTTCAGAGCGAGAGAAGCACTTTTTGACCAACAATGTGATTCTGACCTTTCAATTTTGATATTGCTCAAAACTAATGGAATTCACTCC
This sequence comes from Pollachius pollachius, assembly GCF_949987615.1. Lineage (NCBI taxonomy): Eukaryota > Metazoa > Chordata > Actinopteri > Gadiformes > Gadidae > Pollachius > Pollachius pollachius. The sequence goes on from NW_027641530.1 coordinate 46,658, forward strand.
CAAATGGTGGTTTATGCTTAAATAACCCTTTTGTAAGCATAATAACACGTTTCCATTGAAAGAAACAGAAATATTCACATGTCAAGTTTTTATGTGTGCAAAATGCTTTTCAGAGCGAGAGAAGCACTTTTTGACCAACAATGTGATTTTTACCTTACAATGTTGATATTGCTCAAAACTAATGGAATTCACTCCCAAATGGTGGTTTATGCTTAAATAACCCTTTTGTAAGCATAATAACACGTTTCCATTGAAAGTAACAGAAATATTCACATGTCAAGTTTTTATGTGTGCAAAATGCTTTTCAGAGCGAGAGAAGCACTTTTTGACCAACAATGTGATTCTGACCTTTCAATTTTGATATTGCTCAAAACTAATGGAATTCACTCCCAAATGGTGGTTTATGCTTAAATAACCCTTTTGTAAGCATAATAACACGTTTCCATTGAAAGAAACAGAAATATTCACATGTCAAGTTTTTATGCGTGCAAAATGCTTTTCAGAGCGAGAGAAGCACTTTTTGACCAACAATGTGACTCTGACCTTTCAATTTTGATGTTGCTCAAAACTAATGGAATTCACTCCCAAATGGTGGTTTATGCTTAAATAACCCTTTTGTAAGCATAATAACACGTTTCCATTGAAAGTAACAGAAATATTCACATGTCAAGTTTTTATGTGTGCAAAATGCTTTTCAGAGCGAGAGAAGCACTTTTTGACCAACAATGTGATTCTGACCTTTCAATTTTGATATTGCTCAAAACTAATGGAATTCACTCCCAAATGGTGGTTTATGCTTAAATAACCCTTTTGTAAGCATAATAACACGTTTCCATTGAAAGAAACAGAAATATTCACATGTCAAGTTTTTATGCGTGCAAAATGCTTTTCAGAGCGAGAGAAGCACTTTTTGACCAACAATGTGATTTTTACCTTTCAATTTTGATGTTGCTCAAAACTAATGGAATTCACTCCCAAATGGTGGTTTATGCTTAAATAACCCTTTTGTAAGCATAATAACACGTTTCCATTGAAAGAAACAGAAATATTCACATGTCAAGTTTTATGCGTGCAAAATGCTTTTCAGAGCGAGAGAACCACTTTTTGACCAACAATGTGACTCTGACCTTTCAATTTTGATATTGCTCAAAACTAATGGAATTCACTCCCAAATGGTGGTTTATGCTTAAATAACCCTTTTGTAAGCATAATAACACGTTTCCATTGAAAGAAACAGAAATATTCACATGTCAAGTTTTATTGCGTGCAAAATGCTTTTCAGAGCGAGAGAAGCACTTTTTGACCAACAATGTGATTCTGACCTTTCAATTTTGATATTGCTCAAAACTAATGGAATTCACTCCCAAATGGTGGTTTATGCTTAAATAACCCTTTTGTAAGCATAATAACACGTTTCCATTGAAAGAAACAGAAATATTCACATGTCAAGTTTTTATGCTGTGCAAAATGCTTTTCAGAGCGAGAGAACCACTTTTTGACCAACAATGTGACTCTGACCTTTCAATTTTGATATTGCTCAAAACTAATGGAATTCACTCCCAATGGTGGTTTATGCTTAAATAACCCGTTTGTAAGCATAATAACACGTTTCCATTGAAAGTAACAGAAATATTCACATGTCAAGTTTTTATGTGTGCAAAATGCTTTTCAGAGCGAGAGAAGCACTTTTTGACCAACAATGTGATTCTGACCTTTCAATTTTGATATTGCTCAAAACTAATGGAATTCACTCCCAAATGGTGGTTTATGCTTAAATAACCCTTTTGTAAGCATAATAACACGTTTCCATTGAAAGAAACAGAAATATTCACATGTCAAGTTTTTATGTGTGCAAAATGCTTTTCAGAGCGAGAGAAGCACTTTTGACCAACAATGTGATTTTTACCTTACAATGTTGATATTGCTCAAAACTAATGGAATTCACTCCCAAATGGTGGTTTATGCTTAAATAACCCTTTTGTAAGCATAATAAAACGTTTCCATTGAAAGAAACAGAAATATTCACATGTCAAGTTTTTATGCGTGCAAAATGCTTTTCAGAGCGAGAGAAGCACTTTTTGACCAACAATGTGATTCTGACCTTTCAATTTTGATGTTGCTCAAAACTAATGGAATTCACTCCCAAATGGTGGTTTATGCTTAAATAACCCTTTTGTAAGCATAATAACACGTTTCCATTGAAAGTAACAGAAATATTCACATGTCAAGTTTTTATGTGTGCAAAATGCTTTTCAGAGCGAGAGAAGCACTTTTTGACCAACAATGTGATTCTGACCTTTCAATTTTGATATTGCTCAAAACTAATGGAATTCACTCCCAAATGGTGGTTTATGCTTAAATAACCCGTTTGTAAGCATAATAACACGTTTCCATTGAAAGTAACAGAAATATTCACATGTCAAGTTTTTATGTGTGCAAAATGCTTTCAGAGCGAGAGAAGCACTTTTTGACCAACAATGTGATTCTGACCTTTCAATTTTGATATTGCTCAAAACTAATGGAATTCACTCCCAAATGGTGGTTTATGCTTAAATAACCGTTTTGTAAGCATAATAAAACGTTTCCATTGAAAGTAACAGAAATATTCACATGTCAAGTTTTTATGTGTGCAAAATGCTTTTCAGAGCGAGAGAAGCACTTTTTGACCAACAATGTGATTCTGACCTTTCAATTTTGATATTGCTCAAAACTAATGGAATTCACTCCAAATGGTGGTTTATGCTTAAATAACCCTTTTGTAAGCATAATAACACGTTTCCATTGAAAGAAACAGAAATATTCACATGTCAAGTTTTATGCGTGCAAAATGCTTTTCAGAGCGAGAGAACACTTTTTGACCAACAATGTGACTCTGACCTTTCAATTTTGATATTGCTCAAAACTAATGGAATTCACTCCCAAATGGTGGTTTATGCTTAAATAACCCGTTTGTAAGCATAATAACACGTTTCCATTGAAAGTAACAGAAATATTCACATGTCAAGTTTTTATGTGTGCAAAATGCTTTTCAGAGCGAGAGAAGCACTTTTTGACCAACAATGTGATTCTGACCTTTCAATTTTGATATTGCTCAAAACTAATGGAATTCACTCCCAAATGGTGGTTTATGCTTAAATAACCCTTTTGTAAGCATAATAACACGTTTCCATTGAAAGAAACAGAAATATTCACATGTCAAGTTTTTATGTGTGCAAAATGCTTTTCAGAGCGAGAGAAGCACTTTTTGACCAACAATGTGATTTTTACCTTACAATGTTGATATTGCTCAAAACTAATGGAATTCACTCCCAAATGGTGGTTTATGCTTAAATAACCCTTTTGTAAGCATAATAACACGTTTCCATTGAAAGTAACAGAAATATTCACATGTCAAGTTTTTATGTGTGCAAATGCTTTTCAGAGCGAGAGAAGCACTTTTTGACCAACAATGTGATTCTGACCTTTCAATTTTGATATTGCTCAAAACTAATGGAATTCACTCCCAAATGGTGGTTTATGCTTAAATAACCCTTTTGTAAGCATAATAACACGTTTCCATTGAAAGAAACAGAAATATTCACATGTCAAGTTTTTATGCGTGCAAAATGCTTTTCAGAGCGAGAGAAGCACTTTTTGACCAACAATGTGACTCTGACCTTTCAATTTTGATGTTGCTCAAAACTAATGTAATTCACTCCCAAATGGTGGTTTATGCTTAAATAACCCTTTTGTAAGCATAATAACACGTTTCCATTGAAAGTAACAGAAATATTCACATGTCAAGTTTTTATGTGTGCAAAATGCTTTTCAGAGCGAGAGAAGCACTTTTTGACCAACAATGTGATTCTGACCTTTCAATTTTGATATTGCTCAAAACTAATGGAATTCACTCCCAAATGGTGGTTTATGCTTAAATAACCCTTTTGTAAGCATAATAACACGTTTCCATTGAAAGAAACAGAAATATTCACATGTCAAGTTTTTATGCGTGCAAAATGCTTTTCAGAGCGAGAGAAGCACTTTTTGACCAACAATGTGATTTTTACCTTTCAATTTTGATGTTGCTCAAAACTAATGGAATTCACTCCCAAATGGTGGTTTATGCTTAAATAACCCTTTTGTAAGCATAATAACACGTTTCCATTGAAAGAAACAGAAATATTCACATGTCAAGTTTTTATGCGTGCAAAATGCTTTTCAGAGCGAGAGAACCACTTTTTGACCAACAATGTGATCCTGACCTTTCAATTTTGATATTGCTCAAAACTAATGGAATTCACTCCCAAATGGTGGTTTATGCTTAAATAACCCTTTTGTAAGCATAATAACACGTTTGCATTGAAAGAAACAGAAATATTCACATGTCAAGTTTTTATGCGTGCAAAATGCTTTTCAGAGCGAGAGAAGCACTTTTTGACCAACAATGTGATTTTTACCTTTCAATTTTGATGTTGCTCAAAACTAATGGAATTCACTCCCAAATGGTGGTTTATGCTTAAATAACCCTTTTGTAAGCATAATAACACGTTTCCATTGAAAGTAACAGAAATATTCACATGTCAAGTTTTTATGTGTGCAAAATGCTTTTCAGAGCGAGAGAAGCACTTTTTGACCAACAATGTGATTCTGACCTTTCAATTTTGATATTGCTCAAAACTAATGGAATTCACTCCCAAATGGTGGTTTATGCTTAAATAACCCTTTTGTAAGCATAATAACACGTTTCCATTGAAAGAAACAGAAATATTCACATGTCAAGTTTTTATGCGTGCAAAATGCTTTTCAGAGCGAGAGAAGCACTTTTTGACCAACAATGTGATTTTTACCTTTCAATTTTGATGTTGCTCAAAACTAATGGAATTCACTCCCAAATGGTGGTTTATGCTTAAATAACCCTTTTGTAAGCATAATAACACGTTTCCATTGAAAGTAACAGAAATATTCACATGTCAAGTTTTTATGTGTGCAAAATGCTTTTCAGAGCGAGAGAAGCACTTTTTGACCAACAATGTGATTCTGACCTTTCAATTTTGATATTGCTCAAAACTAATGGAATTCACTCCCAAATGGTGGTTTATGCTTAAATAACCCTTTTGTAAGCATAATAACACGTTTCCATTGAAAGAAACAGAAATATTCACATGTCAAGTTTTTATGCGTGCAAAATGCTTTTCAGAGCGAGAGAAGCACTTTTTGACCAACAATGTGATTTTTACCTTTCAATTTTGATGTTGCTCAAAACTAATGGAATTCACTCCCAAATGGTGGTTTATGCTTAAATAACCCTTTTGTAAGCATAATAACACGTTTCCATTGAAAGAAACAGAAATATTCACATGTCAAGTTTTTATGCGTGCAAAATGCTTTTCAGAGCGAGAGAACCACTTTTTGACCAACAATGTGACCCTGACCTTTCAATTTTGATATTGCTCAAAACTAATGGAATTCACTCCCAAATGGTGGTTTATGCTTAAATAACCCTTTTGTAAGCATAATAACACGTTTGAATTGAAAGAAACAGAAATATTCACATGTCAAGTTTTTATGTGTGCAAAATGCTTTTCAGAGCGAGAGAAGCACTTTTTGACCAACAATGTGATTCTGACCTTTCAATTTTGATATTGCTCAAAACTAATGGAATTCACTCCCAAATGGTGGTTTATGCTTAAATAACCCTTTTGTAAGCATAATAACACGTTTCCATTGAAAGAAACAGAAATATTCACATGTCAAGTTTTTATGCGTGCAAAATGCTTTTCAGAGCGAGAGAAGCACTTTTTGACCAACAATGTGACTCTGACCTTTCAATTTTGATGTTGCTCAAAACTAATGTAATTCACTCCCAAATGGTGGTTTATGCTTAAATAACCCTTTTGTAAGCATAATAACACGTTTCCATTGAAAGTAACAGAAATATTCACATGTCAAGTTTTTATGTGTGCAAAATGCTTTTCAGAGCGAGAGAAGCACTTTTTGACCAACAATGTGATTCTGACCTTTCAATTTTGATATTGCTCAAAACTAATGGAATTCACTCCCAAATGGTGGTTTATGCTTAAAAAACCCTTTTGTAAGCATAATAACACGTTTCCATTGAAAGAAACAGAAATATTCACATGTCAAGTTTTTATGCGTGCAAAATGCTTTTCAGAGCGAGAGAAGCACTTTTTGACCAACAATGTGATTTTTACCTTTCAATTTTGATGTTGCTCAAAACTAATGGAATTCACTCCCAAATGGTGGTTTATGCTTAAATAACCCTTTTGTAAGCATAATAACACGTTTCCATTGAAAGAAACAGAAATATTCACATGTCAAGTTTTTATGCGTGCAAAATGCTTTTCAGAGCGAGAGAACCACTTTTTGACCAACAATGTGACCCTGACCTTTCAATTTTGATATTGCTCAAAACTAATGGAATTCACTCCCAAATGGTGGTTTATGCTTAAATAACCCTTTTGTAAGCATAATAACACGTTTGAATTGAAAGAAACAGAAATATTCACATGTCAAGTTTTTATGCGTGCAAAATGCTTTTCAGAGCGAGAGAAGCACTTTTTGACCAACAATGTGATTTTTACCTTTCAATTTTGATGTTGCTCAAAACTAATGGAATTCACTCCCAAATGGTGGTTTATGCTTAAATAACCCTTTTGTAAGCATAATAACACGTTTCCATTGAAAGTAACAGAAATATTCACATGTCAAGTTTTTATGTGTGCAAAATGCTTTTCAGAGCGAGAGAAGCACTTTTTGACCAACAATGTGATTCTGACCTTTCAATTTTGATATTGCTCAAAACTAATGGAATTCACTCCCAAATGGTGGTTTATGCTTAAATAACCCTTTTGTAAGCATAATAACACGTTTCCATTGAAAGAAACAGAAATATTCACATGTCAAGTTTTTATGCGTGCAAAATGCTTTTCAGAGCGAGAGAAGCACTTTTTGACCAACAATGTGATTTTTACCTTTCAATTTTGATGTTGCTCAAAACTAATGGAATTCACTCCCAAATGGTGGTTTATGCTTAAATAACCCTTTTGTAAGCATAATAACACGTTTCCATTGAAAGTAACAGAAATATTCACATGTCAAGTTTTTATGTGTGCAAAATGCTTTTCAGAGCGAGAGAAGCACTTTTTGACCAACAATGTGATTCTGACCTTTCAATTTTGATATTGCTCAAAACTAATGGAATTCACTCCCAAATGGTGGTTTATGCTTAAATAACCCTTTTGTAAGCATAATAACACGTTTCCATTGAAAGAAACAGAAATATTCACATGTCAAGTTTTTATGCGTGCAAAATGCTTTTCAGAGCGAGAGAAGCACTTTTTGACCAACAATGTGACTCTGACCTTTCAATTTTGATGTTGCTCAAAACTAATGTAATTCACTCCCAAATGGTGGTTTATGCTTAAATAACCCTTTTGTAAGCATAATAACACGTTTCCATTGAAAGTAACAGAAATATTCACATGTCAAGTTTTTATGTGTGCAAAATGCTTTTCAGAGCGAGAGAAGCACTTTTTGACCAACAATGTGATTCTGACCTTTCAATTTTGATATTGCTCAAAACTAATGGAATTCACTCCCAAATGGTGGTTTATGCTTAAATAACCCTTTTGTAAGCATAATAACACGTTTCCATTGAAAGAAACAGAAATATTCACATGTCAAGTTTTTATGCGTGCAAAATGCTTTTCAGAGCGAGAGAAGCACTTTTTGACCAACAATGTGATTTTTACCTTTCAATTTTGATGTTGCTCAAAACTAATGGAATTCACTCCCAAATGGTGGTTTATGCTTAAATAACCCTTTTGTAAGCATAATAACACGTTTCCATTGAAAGAAACAGAAATATTCACATGTCAAGTTTTTATGCGTGCAAAATGCTTTTCAGAGCGAGAGAACCACTTTTTGACCAACAATGTGACCCTGACCTTTCAATTTTGATATTGCTCAAAACTAATGGAATTCACTCCCAAATGGTGGTTTATGCTTAAATAACCCTTTTGTAAGCATAATAACACGTTTGAATTGAAAGAAACAGAAATATTCACATGTCAAGTTTTTATGCGTGCAAAATGCTTTTCAGAGCGAGAGAAGCACTTTTTGACCAACAATGTGATTTTTACCTTTCAATTTTGATGTTGCTCAAAACTAATGGAATTCACTCCCAAATGGTGGTTTATGCTTAAATAACCCTTTTGTAAGCATAATAACACGTTTCCATTGAAAGTAACAGAAATATTCACATGTCAAGTTTTTATGTGTGCAAAATGCTTTTCAGAGCGAGAGAAGCACTTTTTGACCAACAATGTGATTCTGACCTTTCAATTTTGATATTGCTCAAAACTAATGGAATTCACTCCCAAATGGTGGTTTATGCTTAAATAACCCTTTTGTAAGCATAATAACACGTTTCCATTGAAAGAAACAGAAATATTCACATGTCAAGTTTTTATGCGTGCAAAATGCTTTTCAGAGCGAGAGAAGCACTTTTTGACCAACAATGTGATTTTTACCTTTCAATTTTGATGTTGCTCAAAACTAATGGAATTCACTCCCAAATGGTGGTTTATGCTTAAATAACCCTTTTGTAAGCATAATAACACGTTTCCATTGAAAGTAACAGAAATATTCACATGTCAAGTTTTTATGTGTGCAAAATGCTTTTCAGAGCGAGAGAAGCACTTTTTGACCAACAATGTGATTCTGACCTTTCAATTTTGATATTGCTCAAAACTAATGGAATTCACTCCCAAATGGTGGTTTATGCTTAAATAACCCTTTTGTAAGCATAATAACACGTTTCCATTGAAAGAAACAGAAATATTCACATGTCAAGTTTTTATGCGTGCAAAATGCTTTTCAGAGCGAGAGAAGCACTTTTTGACCAACAATGTGATTTTTACCTTTCAATTTTGATGTTGCTCAAAACTAATGGAATTCACTCCCAAATGGTGGTTTATGCTTAAATAACCCTTTTGTAAGCATAATAACACGTTTCCATTGAAAGAAACAGAAATATTCACATGTCAAGTTTTTATGCGTGCAAAATGCTTTTCAGAGCGAGAGAACCACTTTTTGACCAACAATGTGACCCTGACCTTTCAATTTTGATATTGCTCAAAACTAATGGAATTCACTCCCAAATGGTGGTTTATGCTTAAATAACCCTTTTGTAAGCATAATAACACGTTTGAATTGAAAGAAACAGAAATATTCACATGTCAAGTTTTTATGTGTGCAAAATGCTTTTCAGAGCGAGAGAAGCACTTTTTGACCAACAATGTGATTTCTACCTTTCAATTTTGATGTTGCTCAAAACTAATGGAATTCACTCCCAAATGGTGGTTTATGCTTAAATAACCCTTTTGTAAGCATAATAACACGTTTCCATTGAAAGTAACAGAAATATTCACATGTCAAGTTTTTATGTGTGCAAAATGCTTTTCAGAGCGAGAGAAGCACTTTTTGACCAACAATGTGATTCTGACCTTTCAATTTTGATATTGCTCAAAACTAATGGAATTCACTCCCAAATGGTGGTTTATGCTTAAATAACCCTTTTGTAAGCATAATAACACGTTTCCATTGAAAGAAACAGAAATATTCACATGTCAAGTTTTTATGCGTGCAAAATGCTTTTCAGAGCGAGAGAAGCACTTTTTGACCAACAATGTGATTTTTACCTTTCAATTTTGATGTTGCTCAAAACTAATGGAATTCACTCCCAAATGGTGGTTTATGCTTAAATAACCCTTTTGTAAGCATAATAACACGTTTCCATTGAAAGTAACAGAAATATTCACATGTCAAGTTTTTATGTGTGCAAAATGCTTTTCAGAGCGAGAGAAGCACTTTTTGACCAACAATGTGATTCTGACCTTTCAATTTTGATATTGCTCAAAACTAATGGAATTCACTCCCAAATGGTGGTTTATGCTTAAATAACCCTTTTGTAAGCATAATAACACGTTTCCATTGAAAGAAACAGAAATATTCACATGTCAAGTTTTTATGCGTGCAAAATGCTTTTCAGAGCGAGAGAAGCACTTTTTGACCAACAATGTGATTTTTACCTTTCAATTTTGATATTGCTCAAAACTAATGGAATTCACTCCCAAATGGTGGTTTATGCTTAAATAACCCTTTTGTATCATAATAACACGTTTCCATTGAAAGAAACAGAAATATTCACATGTCAAGTTTTTATGCGTGCAAAATGCTTTTCAGAGCGAGAGAAGCACTTTTTGACCAACAATGTGAATCTGACCTTTCAATTTTGATATTGCTCAAAACTAATGGAATTCACTCCCAAATGGTGGTTTATGCTTAAATAACCCTTTTGTAAGCATAATAACACGTTTCCATTGAAAGAAACAGAAATATTCACATGTCAAGTTTTTATGCGTGCAAAATGCTTTTCAGAGCGAGAGAAGCACTTTTTGACCAACAATGTGATTTTTACCTTTCAATTTTGATATTGCTCAAAACTAATGGAATTCACTCCCAAATGGTGGTTTATGCTTAAATAACCCTTTTGTAAGCATAATAAAACGTTTCCATTGAAAGTAACAGAAATATTCACATGTCAAGTTTTTATGTGTGCAAAATGCTTTTCAGAGCGAGAGAAGCACTTTTTGACCAACAATGTGATTCTGACCTTTCAATTTTGATATTGCTCAAAACTAATGGAATTCACTCCCAAATGGTGGTTTATGCTTAAATAACCCTTTTGTAAGCATAATAACACGTTTCCATTGAAAGAAACAGAAATATTCACATGTCAAGTTTTTATGTGTGCAAAATGCTTTTCAGAGCGAGAGAAGCACTTTTTGACCAACAATGTGATTTTTACCTTACAATGTTGATATTGCTCAAAACTAATGGAATTCACTCCCAAATGGTGGTTTATGCTTAAATAACCCTTTTGTAAGCATAATAACACGTTTCCATTGAAAGTAACAGAAATATTCACATGTCAAGTTTTTATGTGTGCAAAATGCTTTTCAGAGCGAGAGAAGCACTTTTTGACCAACAATGTGATTCTGACCTTTCAATTTTGATATTGCTCAAAACTAATGGAATTCACTCCCAAATGGTGGTTTATGCTTAAATAACCCTTTTGTAAGCATAATAACACGTTTCCATTGAAAGAAACAGAAATATTCACATGTCAAGTTTTTATGCGTGCAAAATGCTTTTCAGAGCGAGAGAAGCACTTTTTGACCAACAATGTGACTCTGACCTTTCAATTTTGATGTTGCTCAAAACTAATGGAATTCACTCCCAAATGGTGGTTTATGCTTAAATAACCCTTTTGTAAGCATAATAACACGTTTCCATTGAAAGTAACAGAAATATTCACATGTCAAGTTTTTATGTGTGCAAAATGCTTTTCAGGGCGAGAGAAGCACTTTTTGACCAACAATGTGATTCTGACCTTTCAATTTTGATATTGCTCAAAACTAATGGAATTCACTCCCAAATGGTGGTTTATGCTTAAATAACCCTTTTGTAAGCATAATAACACGTTTCCATTGAAAGAAACAGAAATATTCACATGTCAAGTTTTTATGCGTGCAAAATGCTTTTCAGAGCGAGAGAAGCACTTTTTGACCAACAATGTGATTTTTACCTTTCAATTTTGATGTTGCTCAAAACTAATGGAATTCACTCCCAAATGGTGGTTTATGCTTAAATAACCCTTTTGTAAGCATAATAACACGTTTCCATTGAAAGAAACAGAAATATTCACATGTCAAGTTTTATGCGTGCAAAATGCTTTTCAGAGCGAGAGAACCACTTTTTGACCAACAATGTGACTCTGACCTTTCAATTTTGATATTACTCAAAACTAATGGAATTCACTCCCAAATGGTGGTTTATGCTTAAATAACCCTTTTGTAAGCATAATAACACGTTTCCATTGAAAGAAACAGAAATATTCACATGTCAAGTTTTATTGCGTGCAAAATGCTTTTCAGAGCGAGAGAAGCACTTTTTGACCAACAATGTGATTCTGACCTTTCAATTTTGATATTGCTCAAAACTAATGGAATTCACTCCCAAATGGTGGTTTATGCTTAAATAACCCTTTTGTAAGCATAATAACACGTTTCCATTGAAAGAAACAGAAATATTCACATGTCAAGTTTTTATGCGTGCAAAATGCTTTTCAGAGCGAGAGAAGCACTTTTTGACCAACAATGTGATTTTTACCTTTCAATTTTGATGTTGCTCAAAACTAATGGAATTCACTCCCAAATGGTGGTTTATGCTTAAATAACCCTTTTGTAAGCATAATAACACGTTTCCATTGAAAGAAACAGAAATATTCACATGTCAAGTTTTATGCGTGCAAAATGCTTTTCAGAGCGAGAGAACCACTTTTTGACCAACAATGTGACTCTGACCTTTCAATTTTGATATTGCTCAAAACTAATGGAATTCACTCCCAAATGGTGGTTTATGCTTAAATAACCCTTTTGTAAGCATAATAACACGTTTCCATTGAAAGAAACAGAAATATTCACATGTCAAGTTTTATTGCGTGCAAAATGCTTTTCAGAGCGAGAGAAGCACTTTTTGACCAACAATGTGATTCTGACCTTTCAATTTTGATATTGCTCAAAACTAATGGAATTCACTCCCAAATGGTGGTTTATGCTTAAATAACCCTTTTGTAAGCATAATAACACGTTTCCATTGAAAGAAACAGAAATATTCACATGTCAAGTTTTTATGCGTGCAAAATGCTTTTCAGAGCGAGAGAAGCACTTTTTGACCAACAATGTGACTCTGACCTTTCAATTTTGATGTTGCTCAAAACTAATGGAATTCACTCCCAAATGGTGGTTTATGCTTAAATAACCCTTTTGTAAGCATAATAACACGTTTCCATTGAAAGTAACAGAAATATTCACATGTCAAGTTTTTATGTGTGCAAAATGCTTTTCAGAGCGAGAGAAGCACTTTTTGACCAACAATGTGATTCTGACCTTTCAATTTTGATATTGCTCAAAACTAATGGAATTCACTCCCAAATGGTGGTTTATGCTTAAATAACCCTTTTGTAAGCATAATAACACGTTTCCATTGAAAGAAACAGAAATATTCACATGTCAAGTTTTTATGCGTGCAAAATGCTTTTCAGAGCGAGAGAAGCACTTTTTGACCAACAATGTGATTTTTACCTTTCAATTTTGATGTTGCTCAAAACTAATGGAATTCACTCCCAAATGGTGGTTTATGCTTAAATAACCCTTTTGTAAGCATAATAACACGTTTCCATTGAAAGAAACAGAAATATTCACATGTCAAGTTTTTATGCGTGCAAAATGCTTTTCAGAGCGAGAGAACCACTTTTTGACCAACAATGTGACCCTGACCTTTCAATTTTGATATTGCTCAAAACTAATGGAATTCACTCCCAAATGGTGGTTTATGCTTAAATAACCCTTTTGTAAGCATAATAACACGTTTGAATTGAAAGAAACAGAAATATTCACATGTCAAGTTTTTATGCGTGCAAAATGCTTTTCAGAGCGAGAGAAGCACTTTTTGACCAACAATGTGATTTTTACCTTTCAATTTTGATGTTGCTCAAAACTAATGGAATTCACTCCCAAATGGTGGTTTATGCTTAAATAACCCTTTTGTAAGCATAATAACACGTTTCCATTGAAAGTAACAGAAATATTCACATGTCAAGTTTTTATGTGTGCAAAATGCTTTTCAGAGCGAGAGAAGCACTTTTTGACCAACAATGTGATTTTTACCTTTCAATTTTGATATTGCTCAAAACTAATGGAATTCACTCCCAAATGGTGGTTTATGCTTAAATAACCCTTTTGTAAGCATAATAAAACGTTTCCATTGAAAGTAACAGAAATATTCACATGTCAAGTTTTTATGTGTGCAAAATGCTTTTCAGAGCGAGAGAAGCACTTTTTGACCAACAATGTGATTCTGACCTTTCAATTTTGATATTGCTCAAAACTAATGGAATTCACTCCCAAATGGTGGTTTATGCTTAAATAACCCTTTTGTAAGCATAATAACACGTTTCCATTGAAAGAAACAGAAATATTCACATGTCAAGTTTTTATGTGTGCAAAATGCTTTTCAGAGCGAGAGAAGCACTTTTTGACCAACAATGTGATTTTTACCTTACAATGTTGATATTGCTCAAAACTAATGGAATTCACTCCCAAATGGTGGTTTATGCTTAAATAACCCTTTTGTAAGCATAATAACACGTTTCCATTGAAAGTAACAGAAATATTCACATGTCAAGTTTTTATGTGTGCAAAATGCTTTTCAGAGCGAGAGAAGCACTTTTTGACCAACAATGTGATTCTGACCTTTCAATTTTGATATTGCTCAAAACTAATGGAATTCACTCCCAAATGGTGGTTTATGCTTAAATAACCCTTTTGTAAGCATAATAACACGTTTCCATTGAAAGAAACAGAAATATTCACATGTCAAGTTTTTATGCGTGCAAAATGCTTTTCAGAGCGAGAGAAGCACTTTTTGACCAACAATGTGACTCTGACCTTTCAATTTTGATGTTGCTCAAAACTAATGGAATTCACTCCCAAATGGTGGTTTATGCTTAAATAACCCTTTTGTAAGCATAATAACACGTTTCCATTGAAAGTAACAGAAATATTCACATGTCAAGTTTTTATGTGTGCAAAATGCTTTTCAGAGCGAGAGAAGCACTTTTTGACCAACAATGTGATTCTGACCTTTCAATTTTGATATTGCTCAAAACTAATGGAATTCACTCCCAAATGGTGGTTTATGCTTAAATAACCCTTTTGTAAGCATAATAACACGTTTCCATTGAAAGAAACAGAAATATTCACATGTCAAGTTTTTATGCGTGCAAAATGCTTTTCAGAGCGAGAGAAGCACTTTTTGACCAACAATGTGATTTTTACCTTTCAATTTTGATGTTGCTCAAAACTAATGGAATTCACTCCCAAATGGTGGTTTATGCTTAAATAACCCTTTTGTAAGCATAATAACACGTTTCCATTGAAAGAAACAGAAATATTCACATGTCAAGTTTTATGCGTGCAAAATGCTTTTCAGAGCGAGAGAACCACTTTTTGACCAACAATGTGACTCTGACCTTTCAATTTTGATATTGCTCAAAACTAATGGAATTCACTCCCAAATGGTGGCAAATGGTGGTTTATGCTTAAATAACCCTTTTGTAAGCATAATAACACGTTTCCATGAAAGTAACAGAAATATTCACATGTCAAGTTTTTATGTGTGCAAAATGCTTTTCAGAGCGAGAGAAGCACTTTTTGACCAACAATGTGATTCTGACCTTTCAATTTTGATATTGCTCAAAACTAATGGAATTCACTCCCAAATGGTGGTTTATGCTTAAATAACCCTTTTGTAAGCATAATAACACGTTTGAATTGAAAGAAACAGAAATATTCACATGTCAAGTTTTTATGCGTGCAAAATGCTTTTCAGAGCGAGAGAAGCACTTTTGACCAACAATGTGATTTTTACCTTTCAATTTTCATATTGCTCAAAACTAATGGAATTCACTCCCAAATGGTGGTTTATGCTTAAATAACCCTTTTGTATCATAATAACACGTTTCCATTGAAAGAAACAGAAATATTCACATGTCAAGTTTTTATGCGTGCAAAATGCTTTTCAGAGCGAGAGAAGCACTTTTTGACCAACAATGTGACTCTGACCTTTCAATTTTGATATTGCTCAAAACTAATGGAATTCACTCCCAAATGGTGGTTTATGCTTAAATAACCCTTTTGTAAGCATAATAACACGTTTCCATTGAAAGAAACAGAAATATTCACATGTCAAGTTTTTATGCGTGCAAAATGCTTTTCAGAGCGAGAGAAGCACTTTTTGACCAACAATGTGATTTTTACCTTTCATTTTGATATTGCTCAAAACTAATGGAATTCACTCCAAATGGTGGTTTATGCTTAAATAACCCTTTTGTAAGCATAATAAAACGTTTCCATTGAAAGTAACAGAAATATTCACATGTCAAGTTTTTATGTGTGCAAAATGCTTTTCAGAGCGAGAGAAGCACTTTTTGACCAACAATGTGATTCTGACCTTTCAATTTTGATATTGCTCAAAACTATGAATTCACTCCAAATGGTGGTTTATGCTTAAATAACCCTTTTGTAAGCATAATAACACGTTTCCATTGAAAGAAACAGAAATATTCACATGTCAAGTTTTTATGTGTGCAAAATGCTTTTCAGAGCGAGAGAAGCACTTTTTGACCAACAATGTGATTTTTACCTTTCAATTTTGATGTTGCTCAAAACTAATGAATTCACTCCCAAATGGTGGTTTATGCTTAAATAACCCTTTTGTAAGCATAATAACACGTTTCCATTGAAAGTAACAGAAATATTCACATGTCAAGTTTTTATGTGTGCAAAATGCTTTTCAGAGCGAGAGAAGCACTTTTTGACCAACAATGTGATTCTGACCTTTCAATTTTGATATTGCTCAAAACTAATGGAATTCACTCCCAAATGGTGGTTTATGCTTAAATAACCCTTTTGTAAGCATAATAACACGTTTCCATTGAAAGAAACAGAAATATTCACATGTCAAGTTTTTATGCGTGCAAAATGCTTTTCAGAGCGAGAGAAGCACTTTTTGACCAACAATGTGATTTTTACCTTTCAATTTTGATGTTGCTCAAAACTAATGGAATTCACTCCAAATGGTGGTTTATGCTTAAATAACCCTTTTGTAAGCATAATAACACGTTTCCATTGAAAGTAACAGAAATATTCACATGTCAAGTTTTTATGTGTGCAAAATGCTTTTCAGAGCGAGAGAAGCACTTTTTGACCAACAATGTGATTCTGACCTTTCAATTTTGATATTGCTCAAAACTAATGGAATTCACTCCCAAATGGTGGTTTATGCTTAAATAACCCTTTTGTAAGCATAATAACACGTTTCCATTGAAAGTAACAGAAATATTCACATGTCAAGTTTTTATGTGTGCAAAATGCTTTTCAGAGCGAGAGAAGCACTTTTTGACCAACAATGTGATTCTGACCTTTCAATTTTGATATTGCTCAAAACTAATGGAATTCACTCCCAAATGGTGGTTTATGCTTAAATAACCCTTTTGTAAGCATAATAACACGTTTCCATTGAAAGAAACAGAAATATTCACATGTCAAGTTTTTATGCGTGCAAAATGCTTTTCAGAGCGAGAGAAGCACTTTTTGACCAACAATGTGACTCTGACCTTTCAATTTTGATGTTGCTCAAAACTAATGGAATTCACTCCCAAATGGTGGTTTATGCTTAAATAACCCTTTTGTAAGCATAATAACACGTTTCCATTGAAAGTAACAGAAATATTCACATGTCAAGTTTTTATGTGTGCAAAATGCTTTTCAGAGCGAGAGAAGCACTTTTTGACCAACAATGTGATTCTGACCTTTCAATTTTGATATTGCTCAAAACTAATGGAATTCACTCCCAAATGGTGGTTTATGCTTAAATAACCCTTTTGTAAGCATAATAACACGTTTCCATTGAAAGAAACAGAAATATTCACATGTCAAGTTTTTATGTGTGCAAAATGCTTTTCAGAGCGAGAGAAGCACTTTTTGACCAACAATGTGATTTTTACCTTACAATGTTGATATTGCTCAAAACTAATGGAATTCACTCCCAAATGGTGGTTTATGCTTAAATAACCCTTTTGTAAGCATAATAACACGTTTCCATTGAAAGTAACAGAAATATTCACATGTCAAGTTTTTATGTGTGCAAAATGCTTTTCAGAGCGAGAGAAGCACTTTTTGACCAACAATGTGATTCTGACCTTTCAATTTTGATATTGCTCAAAACTAATGGAATTCACTCCCAAATGGTGGTTTATGCTTAAATAACCCTTTTGTAAGCATAATAACACGTTTCCATTGAAAGAAACAGAAATATTCACATGTCAAGTTTTTATGCGTGCAAAATGCTTTTCAGAGCGAGAGAAGCACTTTTTGACCAACAATGTGACTCTGACCTTTCAATTTTGATGTTGCTCAAAACTAATGGAATTCACTCCCAAATGGTGGTTTATGCTTAAATAACCCTTTTGTAAGCATAATAACACGTTTCCATTGAAAGTAACAGAAATATTCACATGTCAAGTTTTTATGTGTGCAAAATGCTTTTCAGAGCGAGAGAAGCACTTTTTGACCAACAATGTGATTCTGACCTTTCAATTTTGATATTGCTCAAAACTAATGGAATTCACTCCCAAATGGTGGTTTATGCTTAAATAACCCTTTTGTAAGCATAATAACACGTTTCCATTGAAAGAAACAGAAATATTCACATGTCAAGTTTTTATGTGTGCAAAATGCTTTTCAGAGCGAGAGAAGCACTTTTTGACCAACAATGTGATTTTTACCTTACAATGTTGATATTGCTCAAAACTAATGGAATTCACTCCCAAATGGTGGTTTATGCTTAAATAACCCTTTTGTAAGCATAATAACACGTTTCCATTGAAAGTAACAGAAATATTCACATGTCAAGTTTTTATGTGTGCAAAATGCTTTTCAGAGCGAGAGAAGCACTTTTTGACCAACAATGTGACTCTGACCTTTCAATTTTGATGTTGCTCAAAACTAATGGAATTCACTCCCAAATGGTGGTTTATGCTTAAATAACCCTTTTGTAAGCATAATAACACGTTTCCATTGAAAGTAACAGAAATATTCACATGTCAAGTTTTTATGTGTGCAAAATGCTTTTCAGAGCGAGAGAAGCACTTTTTGACCAACAATGTGATTCTGACCTTTCAATTTTGATATTGCTCAAAACTAATGGAATTCACTCCCAAATGGTGGTTTATGCTTAAATAACCCTTTTGTAAGCATAATAACACGTTTCCATTGAAAGAAACAGAAATATTCACATGTCAAGTTTTTATGCGTGCAAAATGCTTTTCAGAGCGAGAGAAGCACTTTTTGACCAACAATGTGATTTTTACCTTTCAATTTTGATGTTGCTCAAAACTAATGGAATTCACTCCCAAATGGTGGTTTATGCTTAAATAACCCTTTTGTAAGCATAATAACACGTTTCCATTGAAAGAAACAGAAATATTCACATGTCAAGTTTTTATGCGTGCAAAATGCTTTTCAGAGCGAGAGAACCACTTTTTGACCAACAATGTGACCCTGACCTTTCAATTTTGATATTGCTCAAAACTAATGGAATTCACTCCCAAATGGTGGTTTATGCTTAAATAACCCTTTTGTAAGCATAATAACACGTTTGAATTGAAAGAAACAGAAATATTCACATGTCAAGTTTTTATGTGTGCAAAATGCTTTTCAGAGCGAGAGAAGCACTTTTTGACCAACAATGTGATTTTTACCTTTCAATTTTGATGTTGCTCAAAACTAATGGAATTCACTCCCAAATGGTGGTTTATGCTTAAATAACCCTTTTGTAAGCATAATAACACGTTTCCAT
Organism: Pollachius pollachius; assembly: GCF_949987615.1. Taxonomy (NCBI): domain Eukaryota; kingdom Metazoa; phylum Chordata; class Actinopteri; order Gadiformes; family Gadidae; genus Pollachius; species Pollachius pollachius. The sequence continues at coordinate 66,203 of NW_027641530.1, forward strand.
TGAAAGTAACAGAAATATTCACATGTCAAGTTTTTATGTGTGCAAAATGCTTTTCAGAGCGAGAGAAGCACTTTTTGACCAACAATGTGATTCTGACCTTTCAATTTTGATATTGCTCAAAACTAATGGAATTCACTCCCAAATGGTGGTTTATGCTTAAATAACCCTTTTGTAAGCATAATAACACGTTTCCATTGAAAGAAACAGAAATATTCACATGTCAAGTTTTTATGCGTGCAAAATGCTTTTCAGAGCGAGAGAAGCACTTTTTGACCAACAATGTGATTTTTACCTTTCAATTTTGATGTTGCTCAAAACTAATGGAATTCACTCCCAAATGGTGGTTTATGCTTAAATAACCCTTTTGTAAGCATAATAACACGTTTCCATTGAAAGTAACAGAAATATTCACATGTCAAGTTTTTATGTGTGCAAAATGCTTTTCAGAGCGAGAGAAGCACTTTTTGACCAACAATGTGATTCTGACCTTTCAATTTTGATATTGCTCAAAACTAATGGAATTCACTCCCAAATGGTGGTTTATGCTTAAATAACCCTTTTGTAAGCATAATAACACGTTTGAATTGAAAGAAACAGAAATATTCACATGTCAAGTTTTTATGCGTGCAAAATGCTTTTCAGAGCGAGAGAAGCACTTTTTGACCAACAATGTGATTTTTACCTTTCAATTTTCATATTGCTCAAAACTAATGGAATTCACTCCCAAATGGTGGTTTATGCTTAAATAACCCTTTTGTATCATAATAACACGTTTCCATTGAAAGAAACAGAAATATTCACATGTCAAGTTTTTATGCGTGCAAAATGCTTTTCAGAGCGAGAGAAGCACTTTTTGACCAACAATGTGACTCTGACCTTTCAATTTTGATATTGCTCAAAACTAATGGAATTCACTCCCAAATGGTGGTTTATGCTTAAATAACCCTTTTGTAAGCATAATAACACGTTTCCATTGAAAGAAACAGAAATATTCACATGTCAAGTTTTTATGCGTGCAAAATGCTTTTCAGAGCGAGAGAAGCACTTTTTGACCAACAATGTGATTTTTACCTTTCAATTTTGATATTGCTCAAAACTAATGGAATTCACTCCCAAATGGTGGTTTATGCTTAAATAACCCTTTTGTAAGCATAATAAAACGTTTCCATTGAAAGTAACAGAAATATTCACATGTCAAGTTTTTATGTGTGCAAAATGCTTTTCAGAGCGAGAGAAGCACTTTTTGACCAACAATGTGATTCTGACCTTTCAATTTTGATATTGCTCAAAACTAATGGAATTCACTCCCAAATGGTGGTTTATGCTTAAATAACCCTTTTGTAAGCATAATAACACGTTTCCATTGAAAGAAACAGAAATATTCACATGTCAAGTTTTTATGTGTGCAAAATGCTTTTCAGAGCGAGAGAAGCACTTTTTGACCAACAATGTGATTTTTACCTTTCAATTTTGATGTTGCTCAAAACTAATGGAATTCACTCCCAAATGGTGGTTTATGCTTAAATAACCCTTTTGTAAGCATAATAACACGTTTCCATTGAAAGTAACAGAAATATTCACATGTCAAGTTTTTATGTGTGCAAAATGCTTTTCAGAGCGAGAGAAGCACTTTTTGACCAACAATGTGATTCTGACCTTTCAATTTTGATATTGCTCAAAACTAATGGAATTCACTCCCAAATGGTGGTTTATGCTTAAATAACCCTTTTGTAAGCATAATAACACGTTTCCATTGAAAGAAACAGAAATATTCACATGTCAAGTTTTTATGCGTGCAAAATGCTTTTCAGAGCGAGAGAAGCACTTTTTGACCAACAATGTGATTTTTACCTTTCAATTTTGATGTTGCTCAAAACTAATGGAATTCACTCCCAAATGGTGGTTTATGCTTAAATAACCCTTTTGTAAGCATAATAACACGTTTCCATTGAAAGTAACAGAAATATTCACATGTCAAGTTTTTATGTGTGCAAAATGCTTTTCAGAGCGAGAGAAGCACTTTTTGACCAACAATGTGATTCTGACCTTTCAATTTTGATATTGCTCAAAACTAATGGAATTCACTCCCAAATGGTGGTTTATGCTTAAATAACCCTTTTGTAAGCATAATAACACGTTTCCATTGAAAGTAACAGAAATATTCACATGTCAAGTTTTTATGTGTGCAAAATGCTTTTCAGAGCGAGAGAAGCACTTTTTGACCAACAATGTGATTCTGACCTTTCAATTTTGATATTGCTCAAAACTAATGGAATTCACTCCCAAATGGTGGTTTATGCTTAAATAACCCTTTTGTAAGCATAATAACACGTTTCCATTGAAAGAAACAGAAATATTCACATGTCAAGTTTTTATGCGTGCAAAATGCTTTTCAGAGCGAGAGAAGCACTTTTTGACCAACAATGTGACTCTGACCTTTCAATTTTGATGTTGCTCAAAACTAATGGAATTCACTCCCAAATGGTGGTTTATGCTTAAATAACCCTTTTGTAAGCATAATAACACGTTTCCATTGAAAGTAACAGAAATATTCACATGTCAAGTTTTTATGTGTGCAAAATGCTTTTCAGAGCGAGAGAAGCACTTTTTGACCAACAATGTGATTCTGACCTTTCAATTTTGATATTGCTCAAAACTAATGGAATTCACTCCCAAATGGTGGTTTATGCTTAAATAACCCTTTTGTAAGCATAATAACACGTTTCCATTGAAAGAAACAGAAATATTCACATGTCAAGTTTTTATGTGTGCAAAATGCTTTTCAGAGCGAGAGAAGCACTTTTTGACCAACAATGTGATTTTTACCTTACAATGTTGATATTGCTCAAAACTAATGGAATTCACTCCCAAATGGTGGTTTATGCTTAAATAACCCTTTTGTAAGCATAATAACACGTTTCCATTGAAAGTAACAGAAATATTCACATGTCAAGTTTTTATGTGTGCAAAATGCTTTTCAGAGCGAGAGAAGCACTTTTTGACCAACAATGTGATTCTGACCTTTCAATTTTGATATTGCTCAAAACTAATGGAATTCACTCCCAAATGGTGGTTTATGCTTAAATAACCCTTTTGTAAGCATAATAACACGTTTCCATTGAAAGAAACAGAAATATTCACATGTCAAGTTTTTATGCGTGCAAAATGCTTTTCAGAGCGAGAGAAGCACTTTTTGACCAACAATGTGACTCTGACCTTTCAATTTTGATGTTGCTCAAAACTAATGGAATTCACTCCCAAATGGTGGTTTATGCTTAAATAACCCTTTTGTAAGCATAATAACACGTTTCCATTGAAAGTAACAGAAATATTCACATGTCAAGTTTTTATGTGTGCAAAATGCTTTTCAGAGCGAGAGAAGCACTTTTTGACCAACAATGTGATTCTGACCTTTCAATTTTGATATTGCTCAAAACTAATGGAATTCACTCCCAAATGGTGGTTTATGCTTAAATAACCCTTTTGTAAGCATAATAACACGTTTCCATTGAAAGAAACAGAAATATTCACATGTCAAGTTTTTATGCGTGCAAAATGCTTTTCAGAGCGAGAGAAGCACTTTTTGACCAACAATGTGATTTTTACCTTTCAATTTTGATGTTGCTCAAAACTAATGGAATTCACTCCCAAATGGTGGTTTATGCTTAAATAACCCTTTTGTAAGCATAATAACACGTTTCCATTGAAAGAAACAGAAATATTCACATGTCAAGTTTTTATGCGTGCAAAATGCTTTTCAGAGCGAGAGAACCACTTTTTGACCAACAATGTGACCCTGACCTTTCAATTTTGATATTGCTCAAAACTAATGGAATTCACTCCCAAATGGTGGTTTATGCTTAAATAACCCTTTTGTAAGCATAATAACACGTTTGAATTGAAAGAAACAGAAATATTCACATGTCAAGTTTTTATGTGTGCAAAATGCTTTTCAGAGCGAGAGAAGCACTTTTTGACCAACAATGTGATTTTTACCTTTCAATTTTGATGTTGCTCAAAACTAATGGAATTCACTCCCAAATGGTGGTTTATGCTTAAATAACCCTTTTGTAAGCATAATAACACGTTTCCATTGAAAGTAACAGAAATATTCACATGTCAAGTTTTTATGTGTGCAAAATGCTTTTCAGAGCGAGAGAAGCACTTTTTGACCAACAATGTGATTCTGACCTTTCAATTTTGATATTGCTCAAAACTAATGGAATTCACTCCCAAATGGTGGTTTATGCTTAAATAACCCTTTTGTAAGCATAATAACACGTTTCCATTGAAAGAAACAGAAATATTCACATGTCAAGTTTTTATGCGTGCAAAATGCTTTTCAGAGCGAGAGAAGCACTTTTTGACCAACAATGTGATTTTTACCTTTCAATTTTGATGTTGCTCAAAACTAATGGAATTCACTCCCAAATGGTGGTTTATGCTTAAATAACCCTTTTGTAAGCATAATAACACGTTTCCATTGAAAGTAACAGAAATATTCACATGTCAAGTTTTTATGTGTGCAAAATGCTTTTCAGAGCGAGAGAAGCACTTTTTGACCAACAATGTGATTCTGACCTTTCAATTTTGATATTGCTCAAAACTAATGGAATTCACTCCCAAATGGTGGTTTATGCTTAAATAACCCTTTTGTAAGCATAATAACACGTTTGAATTGAAAGAAACAGAAATATTCACATGTCAAGTTTTTATGCGTGCAAAATGCTTTTCAGAGCGAGAGAAGCACTTTTTGACCAACAATGTGATTTTTACCTTTCAATTTTCATATTGCTCAAAACTAATGGAATTCACTCCCAAATGGTGGTTTATGCTTAAATAACCCTTTTGTATCATAATAACACGTTTCCATTGAAAGAAACAGAAATATTCACATGTCAAGTTTTTATGCGTGCAAAATGCTTTTCAGAGCGAGAGAAGCACTTTTTGACCAACAATGTGACTCTGACCTTTCAATTTTGATATTGCTCAAAACTAATGGAATTCACTCCCAAATGGTGGTTTATGCTTAAATAACCCTTTTGTAAGCATAATAACACGTTTCCATTGAAAGAAACAGAAATATTCACATGTCAAGTTTTTATGCGTGCAAAATGCTTTTCAGAGCGAGAGAAGCACTTTTTGACCAACAATGTGATTTTTACCTTTCAATTTTGATATTGCTCAAAACTAATGGAATTCACTCCCAAATGGTGGTTTATGCTTAAATAACCCTTTTGTAAGCATAATAAAACGTTTCCATTGAAAGTAACAGAAATATTCACATGTCAAGTTTTTATGTGTGCAAAATGCTTTTCAGAGCGAGAGAAGCACTTTTTGACCAACAATGTGATTCTGACCTTTCAATTTTGATATTGCTCAAAACTAATGGAATTCACTCCCAAATGGTGGTTTATGCTTAAATAACCCTTTTGTAAGCATAATAACACGTTTCCATTGAAAGAAACAGAAATATTCACATGTCAAGTTTTTATGTGTGCAAAATGCTTTTCAGAGCGAGAGAAGCACTTTTTGACCAACAATGTGATTTTTACCTTACAATGTTGATATTGCTCAAAACTAATGGAATTCACTCCCAAATGGTGGTTTATGCTTAAATAACCCTTTTGTAAGCATAATAACACGTTTCCATTGAAAGTAACAGAAATATTCACATGTCAAGTTTTTATGTGTGCAAAATGCTTTTCAGAGCGAGAGAAGCACTTTTTGACCAACAATGTGATTCTGACCTTTCAATTTTGATATTGCTCAAAACTAATGGAATTCACTCCCAAATGGTGGTTTATGCTTAAATAACCCTTTTGTAAGCATAATAACACGTTTCCATTGAAAGAAACAGAAATATTCACATGTCAAGTTTTTATGCGTGCAAAATGCTTTTCAGAGCGAGAGAAGCACTTTTTGACCAACAATGTGACTCTGACCTTTCAATTTTGATGTTGCTCAAAACTAATGGAATTCACTCCCAAATGGTGGTTTATGCTTAAATAACCCTTTTGTAAGCATAATAACACGTTTCCATTGAAAGTAACAGAAATATTCACATGTCAAGTTTTTATGTGTGCAAAATGCTTTTCAGAGCGAGAGAAGCACTTTTTGACCAACAATGTGATTCTGACCTTTCAATTTTGATATTGCTCAAAACTAATGGAATTCACTCCCAAATGGTGGTTTATGCTTAAATAACCCTTTTGTAAGCATAATAACACGTTTCCATTGAAAGAAACAGAAATATTCACATGTCAAGTTTTTATGTGTGCAAAATGCTTTTCAGAGCGAGAGAAGCACTTTTTGACCAACAATGTGATTTTTACCTTTCAATTTTGATGTTGCTCAAAACTAATGGAATTCACTCCCAAATGGTGGTTTATGCTTAAATAACCCTTTTGTAAGCATAATAACACGTTTCCATTGAAAGTAACAGAAATATTCACATGTCAAGTTTTTATGTGTGCAAAATGCTTTTCAGAGCGAGAGAAGCACTTTTTGACCAACAATGTGATTCTGACCTTTCAATTTTGATATTGCTCAAAACTAATGGAATTCACTCCCAAATGGTGGTTTATGCTTAAATAACCCTTTTGTAAGCATAATAACACGTTTGAATTGAAAGAAACAGAAATATTCACATGTCAAGTTTTTATGCGTGCAAAATGCTTTTCAGAGCGAGAGAAGCACTTTTTGACCAACAATGTGATTTTTACCTTTCAATTTTGATATTGCTCAAAACTAATGGAATTCACTCCCAAATGGTGGTTTATGCTTAAATAACCCTTTTGTATCATAATAACACGTTTCCATTGAAAGAAACAGAAATATTCACATGTCAAGTTTTTATGCGTGCAAAATGCTTTTCAGAGCGAGAGAAGCACTTTTTGACCAACAATGTGACTCTGACCTTTCAATTTTGATATTGCTCAAAACTAATGGAATTCACTCCCAAATGGTGGTTTATGCTTAAATAACCCTTTTGTAAGCATAATAACACGTTTCCATTGAAAGAAACAGAAATATTCACATGTCAAGTTTTTATGCGTGCAAAATGCTTTTCAGAGCGAGAGAAGCACTTTTTGACCAACAATGTGATTTTTACCTTTCAATTTTGATATTGCTCAAAACTAATGGAATTCACTCCCAAATGGTGGTTTATGCTTAAATAACCCTTTTGTAAGCATAATAAAACGTTTCCATTGAAAGTAACAGAAATATTCACATGTCAAGTTTTTATGTGTGCAAAATGCTTTTCAGAGCGAGAGAAGCACTTTTTGACCAACAATGTGATTCTGACCTTTCAATTTTGATATTGCTCAAAACTAATGGAATTCACTCCCAAATGGTGGTTTATGCTTAAATAACCCTTTTGTAAGCATAATAACACGTTTCCATTGAAAGAAACAGAAATATTCACATGTCAAGTTTTTATGTGTGCAAAATGCTTTTCAGAGCGAGAGAAGCACTTTTTGACCAACAATGTGATTCTGACCTTTCAATTTTGATATTGCTCAAAACTAATGGAATTCACTCCCAAATGGTGGTTTATGCTTAAATAACCCTTTTGTAAGCATAATAACACGTTTCCATTGAAAGAAACAGAAATATTCACATGTCAAGTTTTTATGCGTGCAAAATGCTTTTCAGAGCGAGAGAAGCACTTTTTGACCAACAATGTGACTCTGACCTTTCAATTTTGATGTTGCTCAAAACTAATGGAATTCACTCCCAAATGGTGGTTTATGCTTAAATAACCCTTTTGTAAGCATAATAACACGTTTCCATTGAAAGTAACAGAAATATTCACATGTCAAGTTTTTATGTGTGCAAAATGCTTTTCAGAGCGAGAGAAGCACTTTTTGACCAACAATGTGATTCTGACCTTTCAATTTTGATATTGCTCAAAACTAATGGAATTCACTCCCAAATGGTGGTTTATGCTTAAATAACCCTTTTGTAAGCATAATAACACGTTTCCATTGAAAGAAACAGAAATATTCACATGTCAAGTTTTTATGCGTGCAAAATGCTTTTCAGAGCGAGAGAAGCACTTTTTGACCAACAATGTGATTTTTACCTTTCAATTTTGATGTTGCTCAAAACTAATGGAATTCACTCCCAAATGGTGGTTTATGCTTAAATAACCCTTTTGTAAGCATAATAACACGTTTCCATTGAAAGAAACAGAAATATTCACATGTCAAGTTTTATGCGTGCAAAATGCTTTTCAGAGCGAGAGAACCACTTTTTGACCAACAATGTGACTCTGACCTTTCAATTTTGATATTGCTCAAAACTAATGGAATTCACTCCCAAATGGTGGTTTATGCTTAAATAACCCGTTTGTAAGCATAATAACACGTTTCCATTGAAAGTAACAGAAATATTCACATGTCAAGTTTTTATGTGTGCAAAATGCTTTTCAGAGCGAGAGAAGCACTTTTTGACCAACAATGTGATTCTGACCTTTCAATTTTGATATTGCTCAAAACTAATGGAATTCACTCCCAAATGGTGGTTTATGCTTAAATAACCCTTTTGTAAGCATAATAACACGTTTCCATTGAAAGAAACAGAAATATTCACATGTCAAGTTTTTATGTGTGCAAAATGCTTTTCAGAGCGAGAGAAGCACTTTTTGACCAACAATGTGATTTTTACCTTACAATGTTGATATTGCTCAAAACTAATGGAATTCACTCCCAAATGGTGGTTTATGCTTAAATAACCCTTTTGTAAGCATAATAACACGTTTCCATTGAAAGTAACAGAAATATTCACATGTCAAGTTTTTATGTGTGCAAAATGCTTTTCAGAGCGAGAGAAGCACTTTTTGACCAACAATGTGATTCTGACCTTTCAATTTTGATATTGCTCAAAACTAATGGAATTCACTCCCAAATGGTGGTTTATGCTTAAATAACCCTTTTGTAAGCATAATAACACGTTTCCATTGAAAGTAACAGAAATATTCACATGTCAAGTTTTTATGCGTGCAAAATGCTTTTCAGAGCGAGAGAAGCACTTTTTGACCAACAATGTGATTTTTACCTTTCAATTTTGATGTTGCTCAAAACTAATGGAATTCACTCCCAAATGGTGGTTTATGCTTAAATAACCCTTTTGTAAGCATAATAACACGTTTCCATTGAAAGAAACAGAAATATTCACATGTCAAGTTTTATGCGTGCAAAATGCTTTTCAGAGCGAGAGAACCACTTTTTGACCAACAATGTGATTCTGACCTTTCAATTTTGATATTGCTCAAAACTAATGGAATTCACTCCCAAATGGTGGTTTATGCTTAAATAATCCTTTTGTAAGCATAATAACACGTTTCCATTGAAAGAAACAGAAATATTCACATGTCAAGTTTTTATGTGTGCAAAATGCTTTTCAGAGCGAGAGAAGCACTTTTTGACCAACAATGTGATTTTTACCTTACAATGTTGATATTGCTCAAAACTAATGGAATTCACTCCCAAATGGTGGTTTATGCTTAAATAACCCTTTTGTAAGCATAATAAAACGTTTCCATTGAAAGAAACAGAAATATTCACATGTCAAGTTTTTATGCGTGCAAAATGCTTTTCAGAGCGAGAGAAGCACTTTTTGACCAACAATGTGATTCTGACCTTTCAATTTTGATGTTGCTCAAAACTAATGGAATTCACTCCCAAATGGTGGTTTATGCTTAAATAACCCTTTTGTAAGCATAATAACACGTTTCCATTGAAAGTAACAGAAATATTCACATGTCAAGTTTTTATGTGTGCAAAATGCTTTTCAGAGCGAGAGAAGCACTTTTTGACCAACAATGTGATTCTGACCTTTCAATTTTGATATTGCTCAAAACTAATGGAATTCACTCCCAAATGGTGGTTTATGCTTAAATAACCCGTTTGTAAGCATAATAACACGTTTCCATTGAAAGTAACAGAAATATTCACATGTCAAGTTTTTATGTGTGCAAAATGCTTTTCAGAGCGAGAGAAGCACTTTTTGACCAACAATGTGATTCTGACCTTTCAATTTTGATATTGCTCAAAACTAATGGAATTCACTCCCAAATGGTGGTTTATGCTTAAATAACCCTTTTGTAAGCATAATAACACGTTTCCATTGAAAGAAACAGAAATATTCACATGTCAAGTTTTTATGCGTGCAAAATGCTTTTCAGAGCGAGAGAAGCACTTTTTGACCAACAATGTGATTTTTACCTTTCAATTTTGATGTTGCTCAAAACTAATGGAATTCACTCCCAAATGGTGGTTTATGCTTAAATAACCCTTTTGTAAGCATAATAACACGTTTCCATTGAAAGTAACAGAAATATTCACATGTCAAGTTTTTATGTGTGCAAAATGCTTTTCAGAGCGAGAGAAGCACTTTTTGACCAACAATGTGATTCTGACCTTTCAATTTTGATATTGCTCAAAACTAATGGAATTCACTCCCAAATGGTGGTTTATGCTTAAATAACCCTTTTGTAAGCATAATAACACGTTTCCATTGAAAGAAACAGAAATATTCACATGTCAAGTTTTTATGCGTGCAAAATGCTTTTCAGAGCGAGAGAAGCACTTTTTGACCAACAATGTGACTCTGACCTTTCAATTTTGATGTTGCTCAAAACTAATGGAATTCACTCCCAAATGGTGGTTTATGCTTAAATAACCCTTTTGTAAGCATAATAACACGTTTCCATTGAAAGTAACAGAAATATTCACATGTCAAGTTTTTATGTGTGCAAAATGCTTTTCAGAGCGAGAGAAGCACTTTTTGACCAACAATGTGATTCTGACCTTTCAATTTTGATATTGCTCAAAACTAATGGAATTCACTCCCAAATGGTGGTTTATGCTTAAATAACCCTTTTGTAAGCATAATAACACGTTTCCATTGAAAGAAACAGAAATATTCACATGTCAAGTTTTTATGTGTGCAAAATGCTTTTCAGAGCGAGAGAAGCACTTTTTGACCAACAATGTGATTTTTACCTTTCAATTTTGATGTTGCTCAAAACTAATGGAATTCACTCCCAAATGGTGGTTTATGCTTAAATAACCCTTTTGTAAGCATAATAACACGTTTCCATTGAAAGTAACAGAAATATTCACATGTCAAGTTTTTATGTGTGCAAAATGCTTTTCAGAGCGAGAGAAGCACTTTTTGACCAACAATGTGATTCTGACCTTTCAATTTTGATATTGCTCAAAACTAATGGAATTCACTCCCAAATGGTGGTTTATGCTTAAATAACCCTTTTGTAAGCATAATAACACGTTTGAATTGAAAGAAACAGAAATATTCACATGTCAAGTTTTTATGCGTGCAAAATGCTTTTCAGAGCGAGAGAAGCACTTTTTGACCAACAATGTGATTTTTACCTTTCAATTTTGATATTGCTCAAAACTAATGGAATTCACTCCCAAATGGTGGTTTATGCTTAAATAACCCTTTTGTATCATAATAACACGTTTCCATTGAAAGAAACAGAAATATTCACATGTCAAGTTTTTATGCGTGCAAAATGCTTTTCAGAGCGAGAGAAGCACTTTTTGACCAACAATGTGACTCTGACCTTTCAATTTTGATATTGCTCAAAACTAATGGAATTCACTCCCAAATGGTGGTTTATGCTTAAATAACCCTTTTGTAAGCATAATAACACGTTTCCATTGAAAGAAACAGAAATATTCACATGTCAAGTTTTTATGCGTGCAAAATGCTTTTCAGAGCGAGAGAAGCACTTTTTGACCAACAATGTGATTTTTACCTTTCAATTTTGATATTGCTCAAAACTAATGGAATTCACTCCCAAATGGTGGTTTATGCTTAAATAACCCTTTTGTAAGCATAATAAAACGTTTCCATTGAAAGTAACAGAAATATTCACATGTCAAGTTTTTATGTGTGCAAAATGCTTTTCAGAGCGAGAGAAGCACTTTTTGACCAACAATGTGATTCTGACCTTTCAATTTTGATATTGCTCAAAACTAATGGAATTCACTCCCAAATGGTGGTTTATGCTTAAATAACCCTTTTGTAAGCATAATAACACGTTTCCATTGAAAGAAACAGAAATATTCACATGTCAAGTTTTTATGTGTGCAAAATGCTTTTCAGAGCGAGAGAAGCACTTTTTGACCAACAATGTGATTCTGACCTTTCAATTTTGATATTGCTCAAAACTAATGGAATTCACTCCCAAATGGTGGTTTATGCTTAAATAACCCTTTTGTAAGCATAATAACACGTTTCCATTGAAAGAAACAGAAATATTCACATGTCAAGTTTTTATGCGTGCAAAATGCTTTTCAGAGCGAGAGAAGCACTTTTTGACCAACAATGTGACTCTGACCTTTCAATTTTGATGTTGCTCAAAACTAATGGAATTCACTCCCAAATGGTGGTTTATGCTTAAATAACCCTTTTGTAAGCATAATAACACGTTTCCATTGAAAGTAACAGAAATATTCACATGTCAAGTTTTTATGTGTGCAAAATGCTTTTCAGAGCGAGAGAAGCACTTTTTGACCAACAATGTGATTCTGACCTTTCAATTTTGATATTGCTCAAAACTAATGGAATTCACTCCCAAATGGTGGTTTATGCTTAAATAACCCTTTTGTAAGCATAATAACACGTTTCCATTGAAAGAAACAGAAATATTCACATGTCAAGTTTTTATGCGTGCAAAATGCTTTTCAGAGCGAGAGAAGCACTTTTTGACCAACAATGTGATTTTTACCTTTCAATTTTGATGTTGCTCAAAACTAATGGAATTCACTCCCAAATGGTGGTTTATGCTTAAATAACCCTTTTGTAAGCATAATAACACGTTTCCATTGAAAGAAACAGAAATATTCACATGTCAAGTTTTATGCGTGCAAAATGCTTTTCAGAGCGAGAGAACCACTTTTTGACCAACAATGTGACTCTGACCTTTCAATTTTGATATTGCTCAAAACTAATGGAATTCACTCCCAAATGGTGGTTTATGCTTAAATAACCCGTTTGTAAGCATAATAACACGTTTCCATTGAAAGTAACAGAAATATTCACATGTCAAGTTTTTATGTGTGCAAAATGCTTTTCAGAGCGAGAGAAGCACTTTTTGACCAACAATGTGATTCTGACCTTTCAATTTTGATATTGCTCAAAACTAATGGAATTCACTCCCAAATGGTGGTTTATGCTTAAATAACCCTTTTGTAAGCATAATAACACGTTTCCATTGAAAGAAACAGAAATATTCACATGTCAAGTTTTTATGTGTGCAAAATGCTTTTCAGAGCGAGAGAAGCACTTTTTGACCAACAATGTGATTTTTACCTTACAATGTTGATATTGCTCAAAACTAATGGAATTCACTCCCAAATGGTGGTTTATGCTTAAATAACCCTTTTGTAAGCATAATAACACGTTTCCATTGAAAGTAACAGAAATATTCACATGTCAAGTTTTTATGTGTGCAAAATGCTTTTCAGAGCGAGAGAAGCACTTTTTGACCAACAATGTGATTCTGACCTTTCAATTTTGATATTGCTCAAAACTAATGGAATTCACTCCCAAATGGTGGTTTATGCTTAAATAACCCTTTTGTAAGCATAATAACACGTTTCCATTGAAAGTAACAGAAATATTCACATGTCAAGTTTTTATGCGTGCAAAATGCTTTTCAGAGCGAGAGAAGCACTTTTTGACCAACAATGTGATTTTTACCTTTCAATTTTGATGTTGCTCAAAACTAATGGAATTCACTCCCAAATGGTGGTTTATGCTTAAATAACCCTTTTGTAAGCATAATAACACGTTTCCATTGAAAGAAACAGAAATATTCACATGTCAAGTTTTATGCGTGCAAAATGCTTTTCAGAGCGAGAGAACCACTTTTTGACCAACAATGTGATTCTGACCTTTCAATTTTGATATTGCTCAAAACTAATGGAATTCACTCCCAAATGGTGGTTTATGCTTAAATAATCCTTTTGTAAGCATAATAACACGTTTCCATTGAAAGAAACAGAAATATTCACATGTCAAGTTTTTATGTGTGCAAAATGCTTTTCAGAGCGAGAGAAGCACTTTTTGACCAACAATGTGATTTTTACCTTACAATGTTGATATTGCTCAAAACTAATGGAATTCACTCCCAAATGGTGGTTTATGCTTAAATAACCCTTTTGTAAGCATAATAAAACGTTTCCATTGAAAGAAACAGAAATATTCACATGTCAAGTTTTTATGCGTGCAAAATGCTTTTCAGAGCGAGAGAAGCACTTTTTGACCAACAATGTGATTCTGACCTTTCAATTTTGATGTTGCTCAAAACTAATGGAATTCACTCCCAAATGGTGGTTTATGCTTAAATAACCCTTTTGTAAGCATAATAACACGTTTCCATTGAAAGTAACAGAAATATTCACATGTCAAGTTTTTATGTGTGCAAAATGCTTTTCAGAGCGAGAGAAGCACTTTTTGACCAACAATGTGATTCTGACCTTTCAATTTTGATATTGCTCAAAACTAATGGAATTCACTCCCAAATGGTGGTTTATGCTTAAATAACCCGTTTGTAAGCATAATAACACGTTTCCATTGAAAGTAACAGAAATATTCACATGTCAAGTTTTTATGTGTGCAAAATGCTTTTCAGAGCGAGAGAAGCACTTTTTGACCAACAATGTGATTCTGACCTTTCAATTTTGATATTGCTCAAAACTAATGGAATTCACTCCCAAATGGTGGTTTATGCTTAAATAACCCTTTTGTAAGCATAATAACACGTTTCCATTGAAAGAAACAGAAATATTCACATGTCAAGTTTTTATGCGTGCAAAATGCTTTTCAGAGCGAGAGAAGCACTTTTTGACCAACAATGTGATTTTTACCTTTCAATTTTGATGTTGCTCAAAACTAATGGAATTCACTCCCAAATGGTGGTTTATGCTTAAATAACCCTTTTGTAAGCATAATAACACGTTTCCATTGAAAGAAACAGAAATATTCACATGTCAAGTTTTTATGCGTGCAAAATGCTTTTCAGAGCGAGAGAACCACTTTTTGACCAACAATGTGACCCTGACCTTTCAATTTTGATATTGCTCAAAACTAATGGAATTCACTCCCAAATGGTGGTTTATGCTTAAATAACCCTTTTGTAAGCATAATAACACGTTTGAATTGAAAGAAACAGAAATATTCACATGTCAAGTTTTTATGTGTGCAAAATGCTTTTCAGAGCGAGAGAAGCACTTTTTGACCAACAATGTGATTTTTACCTTTCAATTTTGATGTTGCTCAAAACTAATGGAATTCACTCCCAAATGGTGGTTTATGCTTAAATAACCCTTTTGTAAGCATAATAACACGTTTCCATTGAAAGTAACAGAAATATTCACATGTCAAGTTTTTATGTGTGCAAAATGCTTTTCAGAGCGAGAGAAGCACTTTTTGACCAACAATGTGATTCTGACCTTTCAATTTTGATATTGCTCAAAACTAATGGAATTCACTCCCAAATGGTGGTTTATGCTTAAATAACCCTTTTGTAAGCATAATAACACGTTTCCATTGAAAGAAACAGAAATATTCACATGTCAAGTTTTTATGCGTGCAAAATGCTTTTCAGAGCGAGAGAAGCACTTTTTGACCAACAATGTGATTTTTACCTTTCAATTTTGATGTTGCTCAAAACTAATGGAATTCACTCCCAAATGGTGGTTTATGCTTAAATAACCCTTTTGTAAGCATAATAACACGTTTCCATTGAAAGTAACAGAAATATTCACATGTCAAGTTTTTATGTGTGCAAAATGCTTTTCAGAGCGAGAGAAGCACTTTTTGACCAACAATGTGATTCTGACCTTTCAATTTTGATATTGCTCAAAACTAATGGAATTCACTCCCAAATGGTGGTTTATGCTTAAATAACCCTTTTGTAAGCATAATAACACGTTTGAATTGAAAGAAACAGAAATATTCACATGTCAAGTTTTTATGCGTGCAAAATGCTTTTCAGAGCGAGAGAAGCACTTTTTGACCAACAATGTGATTTTTACCTTTCAATTTTGATATTGCTCAAAACTAATGGAATTCACTCCCAAATGGTGGTTTATGCTTAAATAACCCTTTTGTATCATAATAACACGTTTCCATTGAAAGAAACAGAAATATTCACATGTCAAGTTTTTATGCGTGCAAAATGCTTTTCAGAGCGAGAGAAGCACTTTTTGACCAACAATGTGACTCTGACCTTTCAATTTTGATATTGCTCAAAACTAATGGAATTCACTCCCAAATGGTGGTTTATGCTTAAATAACCCTTTTGTAAGCATAATAACACGTTTCCATTGAAAGAAACAGAAATATTCACATGTCAAGTTTTTATGCGTGCAAAATGCTTTTCAGAGCGAGAGAAGCACTTTTTGACCAACAATGTGATTTTTACCTTTCAATTTTGATATTGCTCAAAACTAATGGAATTCACTCCCAAATGGTGGTTTATGCTTAAATAACCCTTTTGTAAGCATAATAAAACGTTTCCATTGAAAGTAACAGAAATATTCACATGTCAAGTTTTTATGTGTGCAAAATGCTTTTCAGAGCGAGAGAAGCACTTTTTGACCAACAATGTGATTCTGACCTTTCAATTTTGATATTGCTCAAAACTAATGGAATTCACTCCCAAATGGTGGTTTATGCTTAAATAACCCTTTTGTAAGCATAATAACACGTTTCCATTGAAAGAAACAGAAATATTCACATGTCAAGTTTTTATGTGTGCAAAATGCTTTTCAGAGCGAGAGAAGCACTTTTTGACCAACAATGTGATTTTTACCTTACAATGTTGATATTGCTCAAAACTAATGGAATTCACTCCCAAATGGTGGTTTATGCTTAAATAACCCTTTTGTAAGCATAATAACACGTTTCCATTGAAAGAAACAGAAATATTCACATGTCAAGTTTTTATGCGTGCAAAATGCTTTTCAGAGCGAGAGAAGCACTTTTTGACCAACAATGTGATTTTTACCTTTCAATTTTGATGTTGCTCAAAACTAATGGAATTCACTCCCAAATGGTGGTTTATGCTTAAATAACCCTTTTGTAAGCATAATAACACGTTTCCATTGAAAGAAACAGAAATATTCACATGTCAAGTTTTATGCGTGCAAAATGCTTTTCAGAGCGAGAGAACCACTTTTTGACCAACAATGTGACTCTGACCTTTCAATTTTGATATTGCTCAAAACTAATGGAATTCACTCCCAAATGGTGGTTTATGCTTAAATAACCCGTTTGTAAGCATAATAACACGTTTCCATTGAAAGTAACAGAAATATTCACATGTCAAGTTTTTATGTGTGCAAAATGCTTTTCAGAGCGAGAGAAGCACTTTTTGACCAACAATGTGATTCTGACCTTTCAATTTTGATATTGCTCAAAACTAATGGAATTCACTCCCAAATGGTGGTTTATGCTTAAATAACCCTTTTGTAAGCATAATAACACGTTTCCATTGAAAGAAACAGAAATATTCACATGTCAAGTTTTTATGTGTGCAAAATGCTTTTCAGAGCGAGAGAAGCACTTTTTGACCAACAATGTGATTTTTACCTTACAATGTTGATATTGCTCAAAACTAATGGAATTCACTCCCAAATGGTGGTTTATGCTTAAATAACCCTTTTGTAAGCATAATAACACGTTTCCATTGAAAGTAACAGAAATATTCACATGTCAAGTTTTTATGTGTGCAAAATGCTTTTCAGAGCGAGAGAAGCACTTTTTGACCAACAATGTGATTCTGACCTTTCAATTTTGATATTGCTCAAAACTAATGGAATTCACTCCCAAATGGTGGTTTATGCTTAAATAACCCTTTTGTAAGCATAATAACACGTTTCCATTGAAAGTAACAGAAATATTCACATGTCAAGTTTTTATGCGTGCAAAATGCTTTTCAGAGCGAGAGAAGCACTTTTTGACCAACAATGTGATTTTTACCTTTCAATTTTGATGTTGCTCAAAACTAATGGAATTCACTCCCAAATGGTGGTTTATGCTTAAATAACCCTTTTGTAAGCATAATAACACGTTTCCATTGAAAGAAACAGAAATATTCACATGTCAAGTTTTATGCGTGCAAAATGCTTTTCAGAGCGAGAGAACCACTTTTTGACCAACAATGTGACTCTGACCTTTCAATTTTGATATTGCTCAAAACTAATGGAATTCACTCCCAAATGGTGGTTTATGCTTAAATAACCCGTTTGTAAGCATAATAACACGTTTCCATTGACAGTAACAGAAATATTCACATGTCAAGTTTTTATGTGTGCAAAATGCTTTTCAGAGCGAGAGAAGCACTTTTTGACCAACAATGTGATTCTGACCTTTCAATTTTGATATTGCTCAAAACTAATGGAATTCACTCCCAAATGGTGGTTTATGCTTAAATAATCCTTTTGTAAGCATAATAACACGTTTCCATTGAAAGAAACAGAAATATTCACATGTCAAGTTTTTATGTGTGCAAAATGCTTTTCAGAGCGAGAGAAGCACTTTTTGACCAACAATGTGATTTTTACCTTACAATGTTGATATTGCTCAAAACTAATGGAATTCACTCCCAAATGGTGGTTTATGCTTAAATAACCCTTTTGTAAGCATAATAAAACGTTTCCATTGAAAGAAACAGAAATATTCACATGTCAAGTTTTTATGCGTGCAAAATGCTTTTCAGAGCGAGAGAAGCACTTTTTGACCAACAATGTGATTCTGACCTTTCAATTTTGATGTTGCTCAAAACTAATGGAATTCACTCCCAAATGGTGGTTTATGCTTAAATAACCCTTTTGTAAGCATAATAACACGTTTCCATTGAAAGTAACAGAAATATTCACATGTCAAGTTTTTATGTGTGCAAAATGCTTTTCAGAGCGAGAGAAGCACTTTTTGACCAACAATGTGATTCTGACCTTTCAATTTTGATATTGCTCAAAACTAATGGAATTCACTCCCAAATGGTGGTTTATGCTTAAATAACCCGTTTGTAAGCATAATAACACGTTTCCATTGAAAGTAACAGAAATATTCACATGTCAAGTTTTTATGTGTGCAAAATGCTTTTCAGAGCGAGAGAAGCACTTTTTGACCAACAATGTGATTCTGACCTTTCAATTTTGATATTGCTCAAAACTAATGGAATTCACTCCCAAATGGTGGTTTATGCTTAAATAACCCTTTTGTAAGCATAATAACACGTTTGAATTGAAAGAAACAGAAATATTCACATGTCAAGTTTTTATGCGTGCAAAATGCTTTTCAGAGCGAGAGAAGCACTTTTTGACCAACAATGTGATTTTTACCTTTCAATTTTGATATTGCTCAAAACTAATGGAATTCACTCCCAAATGGTGGTTTATGCTTAAATAACCCTTTTGTATCATAATAACACGTTTCCATTGAAAGAAACAGAAATATTCACATGTCAAGTTTTTATGCGTGCAAAATGCTTTTCAGAGCGAGAGAAGCACTTTTTGACCAACAATGTGACTCTGACCTTTCAATTTTGATATTGCTCAAAACTAATGGAATTCACTCCCAAATGGTGGTTTATGCTTAAATAACCCTTTTGTAAGCATAATAACACGTTTCCATTGAAAGAAACAGAAATATTCACATGTCAAGTTTTTATGCGTGCAAAATGCTTTTCAGAGCGAGAGAAGCACTTTTTGACCAACAATGTGATTTTTACCTTTCAATTTTGATATTGCTCAAAACTAATGGAATTCACTCCCAAATGGTGGTTTATGCTTAAATAACCCTTTTGTAAGCATAATAAAACGTTTCCATTGAAAGTAACAGAAATATTCACATGTCAAGTTTTTATGTGTGCAAAATGCTTTTCAGAGCGAGAGAAGCACTTTTTGACCAACAATGTGATTCTGACCTTTCAATTTTGATATTGCTCAAAACTAATGGAATTCACTCCCAAATGGTGGTTTATGCTTAAATAACCCTTTTGTAAGCATAATAACACGTTTCCATTGAAAGAAACAGAAATATTCACATGTCAAGTTTTTATGTGTGCAAAATGCTTTTCAGAGCGAGAGAAGCACTTTTTGACCAACAATGTGATTCTGACCTTTGAATGTTGATATTGCTCAAAACTAATGGAATTCACTCCCAAATGGTGGTTTATGCTTAAATAACCCATTTGTAACCATCAAAACACGTTTGAATTGAAAGAAACAGAAATATTCACTTGTCAAGTTTTTATGCGTGCAAAATGCTTTTCAGAGCGAGAGAAGCACTTTTAGACCAACAATGTGATTCTGACCTTTGAATGTTGATATTGCTCAAAACTAATGGAATTCACTCCCAAATGGTGGTTTATGCTTAAATAACCCTTTTGTAAGCATAATAACACGTTTCCATTGAAAGAAACAGAAATATTCACATGTCAAGTTTTTATGCGTGCAAAATGCTTTTCAGAGCGAGAGAAGCACTTTTTGACCAACAATGTGACTCTGACCTTTCAATTTTGATGTTGCTCAAAACTAATGGAATTCACTCCCAAATGGTGGTTTATGCTTAAATAACCCTTTTGTAAGCATAATAACACGTTTCCATTGAAAGTAACAGAAATATTCACATGTCAAGTTTTTATGTGTGCAAAATGCTTTTCAGAGCGAGAGAAGCACTTTTTGACCAACAATGTGATTCTGACCTTTCAATTTTGATATTGCTCAAAACTAATGGAATTCACTCCCAAATGGTGGTTTATGCTTAAATAACCCTTTTGTAAGCATAATAACACGTTTCCATTGAAAGAAACAGAAATATTCACATGTCAAGTTTTTATGCGTGCAAAATGCTTTTCAGAGCGAGAGAAGCACTTTTTGACCAACAATGTGATTTTTACCTTTCAATTTTGATGTTGCTCAAAACTAATGGAATTCACTCCCAAATGGTGGTTTATGCTTAAATAACCCTTTTGTAAGCATAATAACACGTTTCCATTGAAAGAAACAGAAATATTCACATGTCAAGTTTTATGCGTGCAAAATGCTTTTCAGAGCGAGAGAACCACTTTTTGACCAACAATGTGACTCTGACCTTTCAATTTTGATATTGCTCAAAACTAATGGAATTCACTCCCAAATGGTGGTTTATGCTTAAATAACCCGTTTGTAAGCATAATAACACGTTTCCATTGAAAGTAACAGAAATATTCACATGTCAAGTTTTTATGTGTGCAAAATGCTTTTCAGAGCGAGAGAAGCACTTTTTGACCAACAATGTGATTCTGACCTTTCAATTTTGATATTGCTCAAAACTAATGGAATTCACTCCCAAATGGTGGTTTATGCTTAAATAACCCTTTTGTAAGCATAATAACACGTTTCCATTGAAAGAAACAGAAATATTCACATGTCAAGTTTTTATGTGTGCAAAATGCTTTTCAGAGCGAGAGAAGCACTTTTTGACCAACAATGTGATTTTTACCTTACAATGTTGATATTGCTCAAAACTAATGGAATTCACTCCCAAATGGTGGTTTATGCTTAAATAACCCTTTTGTAAGCATAATAAAACGTTTCCATTGAAAGAAACAGAAATATTCACATGTCAAGTTTTTATGCGTGCAAAATGCTTTTCAGAGCGAGAGAAGCACTTTTTGACCAACAATGTGATTCTGACCTTTCAATTTTGATGTTGCTCAAAACTAATGGAATTCACTCCCAAATGGTGGTTTATGCTTAAATAACCCTTTTGTAAGCATAATAACACGTTTCCATTGAAAGTAACAGAAATATTCACATGTCAAGTTTTTATGTGTGCAAAATGCTTTTCAGAGCGAGAGAAGCACTTTTTGACCAACAATGTGATTCTGACCTTTCAATTTTGATATTGCTCAAAACTAATGGAATTCACTCCCAAATGGTGGTTTATGCTTAAATAACCCGTTTGTAAGCATAATAACACGTTTCCATTGAAAGTAACAGAAATATTCACATGTCAAGTTTTTATGTGTGCAAAATGCTTTTCAGAGCGAGAGAAGCACTTTTTGACCAACAATGTGATTCTGACCTTTCAATTTTGATATTGCTCAAAACTAATGGAATTCACTCCCAAATGGTGGTTTATGCTTAAATAACTTTTTTGTAAGCATAATAAAACGTTTCCATTGAAAGTAACAGAAATATTCACATGTCAAGTTTTTATGTGTGCAAAATGCTTTTCAGAGCGAGAGAAGCACTTTTTGACCAACAATGTGATTCTGACCTTTCAATTTTGATATTGCTCAAAACTAATGGAATTCACTCCCAAATGGTGGTTTATGCTTAAATAACCCTTTTGTAAGCATAATAACACGTTTCCATTGAAAGAAACAGAAATATTCACATGTCAAGTTTTTATGTGTGCAAAATGCTTTTCAGAGCGAGAGAAGCAGTTTTTGACCAACAATGTGATTTTTACCTTACAATGTTGATATTGCTCAAAACTAATGGAATTCACTCCCAAATGGTGGTTTATGCTTAAAAAACCCTTTTGTAAGCATAATAACACGTTTCCATTGAAAGTAACAGAAATATTCACATGTCAAGTTTTTATGTGTGCAAAATGCTTTTCAGAGCGAGAGAAGCACTTTTTGACCAACAATGTGATTCTGACCTTTCAATTTTGATATTGCTCAAAACTAATGGAATTCACTCCCAAATGGTGGTTTATGCTTAAATAACCCTTTTGTAAGCATAATAACACGTTTCCATTGAAAGTAACAGAAATATTCACATGTCAAGTTTTTATGCGTGCAAAATGCTTTTCAGAGCGAGAGAAGCACTTTTTGACCAACAATGTGATTTTTACCTTTCAATTTTGATGTTGCTCAAAACTAATGGAATTCACTCCCAAATGGTGGTTTATGCTTAAATAACCCTTTTGTAAGCATAATAACACGTTTCCATTGAAAGAAACAGAAATATTCACATGTCAAGTTTTATGCGTGCAAAATGCTTTTCAGAGCGAGAGAACCACTTTTTGACCAACAATGTGACTCTGACCTTTCAATTTTGATATTGCTCAAAACTAATGGAATTCACTCCCAAATGGTGGTTTATGCTTAAATAACCCGTTTGTAAGCATAATAACACGTTTCCATTGACAGTAACAGAAATATTCACATGTCAAGTTTTTATGTGTGCAAAATGCTTTTCAGAGCGAGAGAAGCACTTTTTGACCAACAATGTGATTCTGACCTTTCAATTTTGATATTGCTCAAAACTAATGGAATTCACTCCCAAATGGTGGTTTATGCTTAAATAATCCTTTTGTAAGCATAATAACACGTTTCCATTGAAAGAAACAGAAATATTCACATGTCAAGTTTTTATGTGTGCAAAATGCTTTTCAGAGCGAGAGAAGCACTTTTTGACCAACAATGTGATTTTTACCTTACAATGTTGATATTGCTCAAAACTAATGGAATTCACTCCCAAATGGTGGTTTATGCTTAAATAACCCTTTTGTAAGCATAATAAAACGTTTCCATTGAAAGAAACAGAAATATTCACATGTCAAGTTTTTATGCGTGCAAAATGCTTTTCAGAGCGAGAGAAGCACTTTTTGACCAACAATGTGATTCTGACCTTTCAATTTTGATGTTGCTCAAAACTAATGGAATTCACTCCCAAATGGTGGTTTATGCTTAAATAACCCTTTTGTAAGCATAATAACACGTTTCCATTGAAAGTAACAGAAATATTCACATGTCAAGTTTTTATGTGTGCAAAATGCTTTTCAGAGCGAGAGAAGCACTTTTTGACCAACAATGTGATTCTGACCTTTCAATTTTGATATTGCTCAAAACTAATGGAATTCACTCCCAAATGGTGGTTTATGCTTAAATAACCCGTTTGTAAGCATAATAACACGTTTCCATTGAAAGTAACAGAAATATTCACATGTCAAGTTTTTATGTGTGCAAAATGCTTTTCAGAGCGAGAGAAGCACTTTTTGACCAACAATGTGATTCTGACCTTTCAATTTTGATATTGCTCAAAACTAATGGAATTCACTCCCAAATGGTGGTTTATGCTTAAATAACCCTTTTGTAAGCATAATAACACGTTTCCATTGAAAGAAACAGAAATATTCACATGTCAAGTTTTTATGCGTGCAAAATGCTTTTCAGAGCGAGAGAAGCACTTTTTGACCAACAATGTGATTTTTACCTTTCAATTTTGATGTTGCTCAAAACTAATGGAATTCACTCCCAAATGGTGGTTTATGCTTAAATAACCCTTTTGTAAGCATAATAACACGTTTCCATTGAAAGAAACAGAAATATTCACATGTCAAGTTTTTATGCGTGCAAAATGCTTTTCAGAGCGAGAGAACCACTTTTTGACCAACAATGTGACCCTGACCTTTCAATTTTGATATTGCTCAAAACTAATGGAATTCACTCCCAAATGGTGGTTTATGCTTAAATAACCCTTTTGTAAGCATAATAACACGTTTGAATTGAAAGAAACAGAAATATTCACATGTCAAGTTTTTATGTGTGCAAAATGCTTTTCAGAGCGAGAGAAGCACTTTTTGACCAACAATGTGATTTTTACCTTTCAATTTTGATGTTGCTCAAAACTAATGGAATTCACTCCCAAATGGTGGTTTATGCTTAAATAACCCTTTTGTAAGCATAATAACACGTTTCCATTGAAAGTAACAGAAATATTCACATGTCAAGTTTTTATGTGTGCAAAATGCTTTTCAGAGCGAGAGAAGCACTTTTTGACCAACAATGTGATTCTGACCTTTCAATTTTGATATTGCTCAAAACTAATGGAATTCACTCCCAAATGGTGGTTTATGCTTAAATAACCCTTTTGTAAGCATAATAACACGTTTCCATTGAAAGAAACAGAAATATTCACATGTCAAGTTTTTATGCGTGCAAAATGCTTTTCAGAGCGAGAGAAGCACTTTTTGACCAACAATGTGATTTTTACCTTTCAATTTTGATGTTGCTCAAAACTAATGGAATTCACTCCCAAATGGTGGTTTATGCTTAAATAACCCTTTTGTAAGCATAATAACACGTTTCCATTGAAAGTAACAGAAATATTCACATGTCAAGTTTTTATGTGTGCAAAATGCTTTTCAGAGCGAGAGAAGCACTTTTTGACCAACAATGTGATTCTGACCTTTCAATTTTGATATTGCTCAAAACTAATGGAATTCACTCCCAAATGGTGGTTTATGCTTAAATAACCCTTTTGTAAGCATAATAACACGTTTGAATTGAAAGAAACAGAAATATTCACATGTCAAGTTTTTATGCGTGCAAAATGCTTTTCAGAGCGAGAGAAGCACTTTTTGACCAACAATGTGATTTTTACCTTTCAATTTTGATATTGCTCAAAACTAATGGAATTCACTCCCAAATGGTGGTTTATGCTTAAATAACCCTTTTGTATCATAATAACACGTTTCCATTGAAAGAAACAGAAATATTCACATGTCAAGTTTTTATGCGTGCAAAATGCTTTTCAGAGCGAGAGAAGCACTTTTTGACCAACAATGTGACTCTGACCTTTCAATTTTGATATTGCTCAAAACTAATGGAATTCACTCCCAAATGGTGGTTTATGCTTAAATAACCCTTTTGTAAGCATAATAAAACGTTTCCATTGAAAGTAACAGAAATATTCACATGTCAAGTTTTTATGTGTGCAAAATGCTTTTCAGAGCGAGAGAAGCACTTTTTGACCAACAATGTGATTCTGACCTTTCAATTTTGATATTGCTCAAAACTAATGGAATTCACTCCCAAATGGTGGTTTATGCTTAAATAACCCTTTTGTAAGCATAATAACACGTTTCCATTGAAAGAAACAGAAATATTCACATGTCAAGTTTTTATGTGTGCAAAATGCTTTTCAGAGCGAGAGAAGCACTTTTTGACCAACAATGTGATTTTTACCTTACAATGTTGATATTGCTCAAAACTAATGGAATTCACTCCCAAATGGTGGTTTATGCTTAAATAACCCTTTTGTAAGCATAATAACACGTTTCCATTGAAAGTAACAGAAATATTCACATGTCAAGTTTTTATGTGTGCAAAATGCTTTTCAGAGCGAGAGAAGCACTTTTTGACCAACAATGTGATTCTGACCTTTCAATTTTGATATTGCTCAAAACTAATGGAATTCACTCCCAAATGGTGGTTTATGCTTAAATAACCCTTTTGTAAGCATAATAACACGTTTCCATTGAAAGAAACAGAAATATTCACATGTCAAGTTTTTATGCGTGCAAAATGCTTTTCAGAGCGAGAGAAGCACTTTTTGACCAACAATGTGACTCTGACCTTTCAATTTTGATGTTGCTCAAAACTAATGGAATTCACTCCCAAATGGTGGTTTATGCTTAAATAACCCTTTTGTAAGCATAATAACACGTTTCCATTGAAAGTAACAGAAATATTCACATGTCAAGTTTTTATGTGTGCAAAATGCTTTTCAGAGCGAGAGAAGCACTTTTTGACCAACAATGTGATTCTGACCTTTCAATTTTGATATTGCTCAAAACTAATGGAATTCACTCCCAAATGGTGGTTTATGCTTAAATAACCCTTTTGTAAGCATAATAACACGTTTCCATTGAAAGAAACAGAAATATTCACATGTCAAGTTTTTATGTGTGCAAAATGCTTTTCAGAGCGAGAGAAGCACTTTTTGACCAACAATGTGATTTTTACCTTACAATGTTGATATTGCTCAAAACTAATGGAATTCACTCCCAAATGGTGGTTTATGCTTAAATAACCCTTTTGTAAGCATAATAAAACGTTTCCATTGAAAGAAACAGAAATATTCACATGTCAAGTTTTTATGCGTGCAAAATGCTTTTCAGAGCGAGAGAAGCACTTTTTGACCAACAATGTGATTCTGACCTTTCAATTTTGATGTTGCTCAAAACTAATGGAATTCACTCCCAAATGGTGGTTTATGCTTAAATAACCCTTTTGTAAGCATAATAACACGTTTCCATTGAAAGTAACAGAAATATTCACATGTCAAGTTTTTATGTGTGCAAAATGCTTTTCAGAGCGAGAGAAGCACTTTTTGACCAACAATGTGATTCTGACCTTTCAATTTTGATATTGCTCAAAACTAATGGAATTCACTCCCAAATGGTGGTTTATGCTTAAATAACCCGTTTGTAAGCATAATAACACGTTTCCATTGAAAGTAACAGAAATATTCACATGTCAAGTTTTTATGTGTGCAAAATGCTTTTCAGAGCGAGAGAAGCACTTTTTGACCAACAATGTGATTCTGACCTTTCAATTTTGATATTGCTCAAAACTAATGGAATTCACTCCCAAATGGTGGTTTATGCTTAAATAACTTTTTTGTAAGCATAATAAAACGTTTCCATTGAAAGTAACAGAAATATTCACATGTCAAGTTTTTATGTGTGCAAAATGCTTTTCAGAGCGAGAGAAGCACTTTTTGACCAACAATGTGATTCTGACCTTTCAATTTTGATATTGCTCAAAACTAATGGAATTCACTCCCAAATGGTGGTTTATGCTTAAATAACCCTTTTGTAAGCATAATAACACGTTTCCATTGAAAGAAACAGAAATATTCACATGTCAAGTTTTTATGTGTGCAAAATGCTTTTCAGAGCGAGAGAAGCAGTTTTTGACCAACAATGTGATTTTTACCTTACAATGTTGATATTGCTCAAAACTAATGGAATTCACTCCCAAATGGTGGTTTATGCTTAAAAAACCCTTTTGTAAGCATAATAACACGTTTCCATTGAAAGTAACAGAAATATTCACATGTCAAGTTTTTATGTGTGCAAAATGCTTTTCAGAGCGAGAGAAGCACTTTTTGACCAACAATGTGATTCTGACCTTTCAATTTTGATATTGCTCAAAACTAATGGAATTCACTCCCAAATGGTGGTTTATGCTTAAATAACCCTTTTGTAAGCATAATAACACGTTTCCATTGAAAGTAACAGAAATATTCACATGTCAAGTTTTTATGCGTGCAAAATGCTTTTCAGAGCGAGAGAAGCACTTTTTGACCAACAATGTGATTTTTACCTTTCAATTTTGATGTTGCTCAAAACTAATGGAATTCACTCCCAAATGGTGGTTTATGCTTAAATAACCCTTTTGTAAGCATAATAACACGTTTCCATTGAAAGAAACAGAAATATTCACATGTCAAGTTTTATGCGTGCAAAATGCTTTTCAGAGCGAGAGAACCACTTTTTGACCAACAATGTGACTCTGACCTTTCAATTTTGATATTGCTCAAAACTAATGGAATTCACTCCCAAATGGTGGTTTATGCTTAAATAACCCGTTTGTAAGCATAATAACACGTTTCCATTGACAGTAACAGAAATATTCACATGTCAAGTTTTTATGTGTGCAAAATGCTTTTCAGAGCGAGAGAAGCACTTTTTGACCAACAATGTGATTCTGACCTTTCAATTTTGATATTGCTCAAAACTAATGGAATTCACTCCCAAATGGTGGTTTATGCTTAAATAATCCTTTTGTAAGCATAATAACACGTTTCCATTGAAAGAAACAGAAATATTCACATGTCAAGTTTTTATGTGTGCAAAATGCTTTTCAGAGCGAGAGAAGCACTTTTTGACCAACAATGTGATTTTTACCTTACAATGTTGATATTGCTCAAAACTAATGGAATTCACTCCCAAATGGTGGTTTATGCTTAAATAACCCTTTTGTAAGCATAATAAAACGTTTCCATTGAAAGAAACAGAAATATTCACATGTCAAGTTTTTATGCGTGCAAAATGCTTTTCAGAGCGAGAGAAGCACTTTTTGACCAACAATGTGATTCTGACCTTTCAATTTTGATGTTGCTCAAAACTAATGGAATTCACTCCCAAATGGTGGTTTATGCTTAAATAACCCTTTTGTAAGCATAATAACACGTTTCCATTGAAAGTAACAGAAATATTCACATGTCAAGTTTTTATGTGTGCAAAATGCTTTTCAGAGCGAGAGAAGCACTTTTTGACCAACAATGTGATTCTGACCTTTCAATTTTGATATTGCTCAAAACTAATGGAATTCACTCCCAAATGGTGGTTTATGCTTAAATAACCCGTTTGTAAGCATAATAACACGTTTCCATTGAAAGTAACAGAAATATTCACATGTCAAGTTTTTATGTGTGCAAAATGCTTTTCAGAGCGAGAGAAGCACTTTTTGACCAACAATGTGATTCTGACCTTTCAATTTTGATATTGCTCAAAACTAATGGAATTCACTCCCAAATGGTGGTTTATGCTTAAATAACCCTTTTGTAAGCATAATAACACGTTTCCATTGAAAGAAACAGAAATATTCACATGTCAAGTTTTTATGCGTGCAAAATGCTTTTCAGAGCGAGAGAAGCACTTTTTGACCAACAATGTGATTTTTACCTTTCAATTTTGATGTTGCTCAAAACTAATGGAATTCACTCCCAAATGGTGGTTTATGCTTAAATAACCCTTTTGTAAGCATAATAACACGTTTCCATTGAAAGAAACAGAAATATTCACATGTCAAGTTTTTATGCGTGCAAAATGCTTTTCAGAGCGAGAGAACCACTTTTTGACCAACAATGTGACCCTGACCTTTCAATTTTGATATTGCTCAAAACTAATGGAATTCACTCCCAAATGGTGGTTTATGCTTAAATAACCCTTTTGTAAGCATAATAACACGTTTGAATTGAAAGAAACAGAAATATTCACATGTCAAGTTTTTATGTGTGCAAAATGCTTTTCAGAGCGAGAGAAGCACTTTTTGACCAACAATGTGATTTTTACCTTTCAATTTTGATGTTGCTCAAAACTAATGGAATTCACTCCCAAATGGTGGTTTATGCTTAAATAACCCTTTTGTAAGCATAATAACACGTTTCCATTGAAAGTAACAGAAATATTCACATGTCAAGTTTTTATGTGTGCAAAATGCTTTTCAGAGCGAGAGAAGCACTTTTTGACCAACAATGTGATTCTGACCTTTCAATTTTGATATTGCTCAAAACTAATGGAATTCACTCCCAAATGGTGGTTTATGCTTAAATAACCCTTTTGTAAGCATAATAACACGTTTCCATTGAAAGAAACAGAAATATTCACATGTCAAGTTTTTATGCGTGCAAAATGCTTTTCAGAGCGAGAGAAGCACTTTTTGACCAACAATGTGATTTTTACCTTTCAATTTTGATGTTGCTCAAAACTAATGGAATTCACTCCCAAATGGTGGTTTATGCTTAAATAACCCTTTTGTAAGCATAATAACACGTTTCCATTGAAAGTAACAGAAATATTCACATGTCAAGTTTTTATGTGTGCAAAATGCTTTTCAGAGCGAGAGAAGCACTTTTTGACCAACAATGTGATTCTGACCTTTCAATTTTGATATTGCTCAAAACTAATGGAATTCACTCCCAAATGGTGGTTTATGCTTAAATAACCCTTTTGTAAGCATAATAACACGTTTGAATTGAAAGAAACAGAAATATTCACATGTCAAGTTTTTATGCGTGCAAAATGCTTTTCAGAGCGAGAGAAGCACTTTTTGACCAACAATGTGATTTTTACCTTTCAATTTTGATATTGCTCAAAACTAATGGAATTCACTCCCAAATGGTGGTTTATGCTTAAATAACCCTTTTGTATCATAATAACACGTTTCCATTGAAAGAAACAGAAATATTCACATGTCAAGTTTTTATGCGTGCAAAATGCTTTTCAGAGCGAGAGAAGCACTTTTTGACCAACAATGTGACTCTGACCTTTCAATTTTGATATTGCTCAAAACTAATGGAATTCACTCCCAAATGGTGGTTTATGCTTAAATAACCCTTTTGTAAGCATAATAACACGTTTCCATTGAAAGAAACAGAAATATTCACATGTCAAGTTTTTATGCGTGCAAAATGCTTTTCAGAGCGAGAGAAGCACTTTTTGACCAACAATGTGATTTTTACCTTTCAATTTTGATATTGCTCAAAACTAATGGAATTCACTCCCAAATGGTGGTTTATGCTTAAATAACCCTTTTGTAAGCATAATAAAACGTTTCCATTGAAAGTAACAGAAATATTCACATGTCAAGTTTTTATGTGTGCAAAATGCTTTTCAGAGCGAGAGAAGCACTTTTTGACCAACAATGTGATTCTGACCTTTCAATTTTGATATTGCTCAAAACTAATGGAATTCACTCCCAAATGGTGGTTTATGCTTAAATAACCCTTTTGTAAGCATAATAACACGTTTCCATTGAAAGAAACAGAAATATTCACATGTCAAGTTTTTATGTGTGCAAAATGCTTTTCAGAGCGAGAGAAGCACTTTTTGACCAACAATGTGATTTTTACCTTACAATGTTGATATTGCTCAAAACTAATGGAATTCACTCCCAAATGGTGGTTTATGCTTAAATAACCCTTTTGTAAGCATAATAACACGTTTCCATTGAAAGTAACAGAAATATTCACATGTCAAGTTTTTATGTGTGCAAAATGCTTTTCAGAGCGAGAGAAGCACTTTTTGACCAACAATGTGATTCTGACCTTTCAATTTTGATATTGCTCAAAACTAATGGAATTCACTCCCAAATGGTGGTTTATGCTTAAATAACCCTTTTGTAAGCATAATAACACGTTTCCATTGAAAGAAACAGAAATATTCACATGTCAAGTTTTTATGCGTGCAAAATGCTTTTCAGAGCGAGAGAAGCACTTTTTGACCAACAATGTGACTCTGACCTTTCAATTTTGATGTTGCTCAAAACTAATGGAATTCACTCCCAAATGGTGGTTTATGCTTAAATAACCCTTTTGTAAGCATAATAACACGTTTCCATTGAAAGTAACAGAAATATTCACATGTCAAGTTTTTATGTGTGCAAAATGCTTTTCAGAGCGAGAGAAGCACTTTTTGACCAACAATGTGATTCTGACCTTTCAATTTTGATATTGCTCAAAACTAATGGAATTCACTCCCAAATGGTGGTTTATGCTTAAATAACCCTTTTGTAAGCATAATAACACGTTTCCATTGAAAGAAACAGAAATATTCACATGTCAAGTTTTTATGCGTGCAAAATGCTTTTCAGAGCGAGAGAAGCACTTTTTGACCAACAATGTGATTTTTACCTTTCAATTTTGATGTTGCTCAAAACTAATGGAATTCACTCCCAAATGGTGGTTTATGCTTAAATAACCCTTTTGTAAGCATAATAACACGTTTCCATTGAAAGAAACAGAAATATTCACATGTCAAGTTTTATGCGTGCAAAATGCTTTTCAGAGCGAGAGAACCACTTTTTGACCAACAATGTGACTCTGACCTTTCAATTTTGATATTGCTCAAAACTAATGGAATTCACTCCCAAATGGTGGTTTATGCTTAAATAACCCGTTTGTAAGCATAATAACACGTTTCCATTGAAAGTAACAGAAATATTCACATGTCAAGTTTTTATGTGTGCAAAATGCTTTTCAGAGCGAGAGAAGCACTTTTTGACCAACAATGTGATTCTGACCTTTCAATTTTGATATTGCTCAAAACTAATGGAATTCACTCCCAAATGGTGGTTTATGCTTAAATAACCCTTTTGTAAGCATAATAACACGTTTCCATTGAAAGAAACAGAAATATTCACATGTCAAGTTTTTATGTGTGCAAAATGCTTTTCAGAGCGAGAGAAGCACTTTTTGACCAACAATGTGATTTTTACCTTACAATGTTGATATTGCTCAAAACTAATGGAATTCACTCCCAAATGGTGGTTTATGCTTAAATAACCCTTTTGTAAGCATAATAACACGTTTCCATTGAAAGTAACAGAAATATTCACATGTCAAGTTTTTATGTGTGCAAAATGCTTTTCAGAGCGAGAGAAGCACTTTTTGACCAACAATGTGATTCTGACCTTTCAATTTTGATATTGCTCAAAACTAATGGAATTCACTCCCAAATGGTGGTTTATGCTTAAATAACCCTTTTGTAAGCATAATAACACGTTTCCATTGAAAGTAACAGAAATATTCACATGTCAAGTTTTTATGCGTGCAAAATGCTTTTCAGAGCGAGAGAAGCACTTTTTGACCAACAATGTGATTTTTACCTTTCAATTTTGATTTTGCTCAAAACTAATGGAATTCACTCCCAAATGGTGGTTTATGCTTAAATAACCCTTTTGTAAGCATAATAACACGTTTCCATTGAAAGAAACAGAAATATTCACATGTCAAGTTTTATGCGTGCAAAATGCTTTTCAGAGCGAGAGAACCACTTTTTGACCAACAATGTGACTCTGACCTTTCAATTTTGATATTGCTCAAAACTAATGGAATTCACTCCCAAATGGTGGTTTATGCTTAAATAACCCGTTTGTAAGCATAATAACACGTTTCCATTGACAGTAACAGAAATATTCACATGTCAAGTTTTTATGTGTGCAAAATGCTTTTCAGAGCGAGAGAAGCACTTTTTGACCAACAATGTGATTCTGACCTTTCAATTTTGATATTGCTCAAAACTAATGGAATTCACTCCCAAATGGTGGTTTATGCTTAAATAATCCTTTTGTAAGCATAATAACACGTTTCCATTGAAAGAAACAGAAATATTCACATGTCAAGTTTTTATGTGTGCAAAATGCTTTTCAGAGCGAGAGAAGCACTTTTTGACCAACAATGTGATTTTTACCTTACAATGTTGATATTGCTCAAAACTAATGGAATTCACTCCCAAATGGTGGTTTATGCTTAAATAACCCTTTTGTAAGCATAATAAAAAACGTTTCCATTGAAAGAAACAGAAATATTCACATGTCAAGTTTTTATGCGTGCAAAATGCTTTTCAGAGCGAGAGAAGCACTTTTTGACCAACAATGTGATTCTGACCTTTCAATTTTGATGTTGCTCAAAACTAATGGAATTCACTCCCAAATGGTGGTTTATGCTTAAATAACCCTTTTGTAAGCATAATAACACGTTTCCATTGAAAGTAACAGAAATATTCACATGTCAAGTTTTTATGTGTGCAAAATGCTTTTCAGAGCGAGAGAAGCACTTTTTGACCAACAATGTGATTCTGACCTTTCAATTTTGATATTGCTCAAAACTAATGGAATTCACTCCCAAATGGTGGTTTATGCTTAAATAACCCGTTTGTAAGCATAATAACACGTTTCCATTGAAAGTAACAGAAATATTCACATGTCAAGTTTTTATGTGTGCAAAATGCTTTTCAGAGCGAGAGAAGCACTTTTTGACCAACAATGTGATTCTGACCTTTCAATTTTGATATTGCTCAAAACTAATGGAATTCACTCCCAAATGGTGGTTTATGCTTAAATAACCCTTTTGTAAGCATAATAACACGTTTGAATTGAAAGAAACAGAAATATTCACATGTCAAGTTTTTATGCGTGCAAAATGCTTTTCAGAGCGAGAGAAGCACTTTTTGACCAACAATGTGATTTTTACCTTTCAATTTTGATATTGCTCAAAACTAATGGAATTCACTCCAAATGGTGGTTTATGCTTAAATAACCCTTTTGTATCATAATAACACGTTTCCATTGAAAGAAACAGAAATATTCACATGTCAAGTTTTTATGCGTGCAAAATGCTTTTCAGAGCGAGAGAAGCACTTTTTGACCAACAATGTGACTCTGACCTTCAATTTTGATATTGCTCAAAACTAATGGAATTCACTCCCAAATGGTGGTTTATGCTTAAATAACCCTTTTGTAAGCATAATAACACGTTTCCATTGAAAGAAACAGAAATATTCACATGTCAAGTTTTTATGCGTGCAAAATGCTTTTCAGAGCGAGAGAAGCACTTTTTGACCAACAATGTGATTTTTACCTTTCAATTTTGATATTGCTCAAAACTAATGGAATTCACTCCCAAATGGTGGTTTATGCTTAAATAACCCTTTTGTAAGCATAATAAAACGTTTCCATTGAAAGTAACAGAAATATTCACATGTCAAGTTTTTATGTGTGCAAAATGCTTTTCAGAGCGAGAGAAGCACTTTTTGACCAACAATGTGATTCTGACCTTTCAATTTTGATATTGCTCAAAACTAATGGAATTCACTCCCAAATGGTGGTTTATGCTCAAATAACCCTTTTGTAAGCATAATAACACGTTTCCATTGAAAGAAACAGAAATATTCACATGTCAAGTTTTTATGTGTGCAAAATGCTTTTCAGAGCGAGAGAAGCACTTTTTGACCAACAATGTGATTCTGACCTTTGAATGTTGATATTGCTCAAAACTAATGGAATTCACTCCCAAATGGTGGTTTATGCTTAAATAACCCATTTGTAACCATCAAAACACGTTTGAATTGAAAGAAACAGAAATATTCACTTGTCAAGTTTTTATGCGTGCAAAATGCTTTTCAGAGCGAGAGAAGCACTTTTAGACCAACAATGTGATTCTGACCTTTGAATGTTGATATTGCTCAAAACTAATGGAATTCACTCCCAAATGGTGGTTTATGCTTAAATAACCCTTTTGTAAGCATAATAACACGTTTCCATTGAAAGAAACAGAAATATTCACATGTCAAGTTTTTATGCGTGCAAAATGCTTTTCAGAGCGAGAGAAGCACTTTTTGACCAACAATGTGACTCTGACCTTTCAATTTTGATGTTGCTCAAAACTAATGGAATTCACTCCCAAATGGTGGTTTATGCTTAAATAACCCTTTTGTAAGCATAATAACACGTTTCCATTGAAAGTAACAGAAATATTCACATGTCAAGTTTTTATGTGTGCAAAATGCTTTTCAGAGCGAGAGAAGCACTTTTTGACCAACAATGTGATTCTGACCTTTCAATTTTGATATTGCTCAAAACTAATGGAATTCACTCCCAAATGGTGGTTTATGCTTAAATAACCCTTTTGTAAGCATAATAACACGTTTCCATTGAAAGAAACAGAAATATTCACATGTCAAGTTTTATGCGTGCAAAATGCTTTTCAGAGCGAGAGAAGCACTTTTTGACCAACAATGTGATTTTTACCTTTCAATTTTGATGTTGCTCAAAACTAATGGAATTCACTCCCAAATGGTGGTTTATGCTTAAATAACCCTTTTGTAAGCATAATAACACGTTTCCATTGAAAGAAACAGAAATATTCACATGTCAAGTTTTATGCGTGCAAAATGCTTTTCAGAGCGAGAGAAGCACTTTTTGACCAACAATGTGATTCTGACCTTTCAATTTTGATATTGCTCAAAACTAATGGAATTCACTCCCAAATGGTGGTTTATGCTTAAATAACCCTTTTGTAAGCATAATAACACGTTTCCATTGAAAGAAACAGAAATATTCACATGTCAAGTTTTTATGTGTGCAAAATGCTTTTCAGAGCGAGAGAAGCACTTTTTGACCAACAATGTGATTTTTACCTTACAATGTTGATATTGCTCAAAACTAATGGAATTCACTCCCAAATGGTGGTTTATGCTTAAATAACCCTTTTGTAAGCATAATAAAACGTTTCCATTGAAAGAAACAGAAATATTCACATGTCAAGTTTTTATGCGTGCAAAATGCTTTTCAGAGCGAGAGAAGCACTTTTTGACCAACAATGTGATTCTGACCTTTCAATTTTGATGTTGCTCAAAACTAATGGAATTCACTCCCAAATGGTGGTTTATGCTTAAATAACCCTTTTGTAAGCATAATAACACGTTTCCATTGAAAGTAACAGAAATATTCACATGTCAAGTTTTTATGTGTGCAAAATGCTTTTCAGAGCGAGAGAAGCACTTTTTGACCAACAATGTGATTCTGACCTTTCAATTTTGATATTGCTCAAAACTAATGGAATTCACTCCCAAATGGTGGTTTATGCTTAAATAACCCGTTTGTAAGCATAATAACACGTTTCCATTGAAAGTAACAGAAATATTCACATGTCAAGTTTTTATGTGTGCAAAATGCTTTTCAGAGCGAGAGAAGCACTTTTTGACCAACAATGTGATTCTGACCTTTCAATTTTGATATTGCTCAAAACTAATGGAATTCACTCCCAAATGGTGGTTTATGCTTAAATAACCGTTTTGTAAGCATAATAAAACGTTTCCATTGAAAGTAACAGAAATATTCACATGTCAAGTTTTTATGTGTGCAAAATGCTTTTCAGAGCGAGAGAAGCACTTTTTGACCAACAATGTGATTCTGACCTTTCAATTTTGATATTGCTCAAAACTAATGGAATTCACTCCCAAATGGTGGTTTATGCTTAAATAACCCTTTTGTAAGCATAATAACACGTTTCCATTGAAAGAAACAGAAATATTCACATGTCAAGTTTTTATGTGTGCAAAATGCTTTTCAGAGCGAGAGAAGCACTTTTTGACCAACAATGTGATTTTTACCTTACAATGTTGATATTGCTCAAAACTAATGGAATTCACTCCCAAATGGTGGTTTATGCTTAAAAAACCCTTTTGTAAGCATAATAACACGTTTCCATTGAAAGTAACAGAAATATTCACATGTCAAGTTTTTATGTGTGCAAAATGCTTTTCAGAGCGAGAGAAGCACTTTTTGACCAACAATGTGATTCTGACCTTTCAATTTTGATATTGCTCAAAACTAATGGAATTCACTCCCAAATGGTGGTTTATGCTTAAATAACCCTTTTGTAAGCATAATAACACGTTTCCATTGAAAGAAACAGAAATATTCACATGTCAAGTTTTTATGCGTGCAAAATGCTTTTCAGAGCGAGAGAAGCACTTTTTGACCAACAATGTGACTCTGACCTTTCAATTTTGATGTTGCTCAAAACTAATGGAATTCACTCCCAAATGGTGGTTTATGCTTAAATAACCCTTTTGTAAGCATAATAACACGTTTCCATTGAAAGTAACAGAAATATTCACATGTCAAGTTTTTATGTGTGCAAAATGCTTTTCAGAGCGAGAGAAGCACTTTTTGACCAACAATGTGATTCTGACCTTTCAATTTTGATATTGCTCAAAACTAATGGAATTCACTCCCAAATGGTGGTTTATGCTTAAATAACCCTTTTGTAAGCATAATAACACGTTTCCATTGAAAGAAACAGAAATATTCACATGTCAAGTTTTTATGCGTGCAAAATGCTTTTCAGAGCGAGAGAAGCACTTTTTGACCAACAATGTGATTTTTACCTTTCAATTTTGATGTTGCTCAAAACTAATGGAATTCACTCCCAAATGGTGGTTTATGCTTAAATAACCCTTTTGTAAGCATAATAACACGTTTCCATTGAAAGAAACAGAAATATTCACATGTCAAGTTTTATGCGTGCAAAATGCTTTTCAGAGCGAGAGAAGCACTTTTTGACCAACAATGTGACTCTGACCTTTCAATTTTGATATTGCTCAAAACTAATGGAATTCACTCCCAAATGGTGGTTTATGCTTAAATAACCCGTTTGTAAGCATAATAACACGTTTCCATTGAAAGTAACAGAAATATTCACATGTCAAGTTTTTATGTGTGCAAAATGCTTTTCAGAGCGAGAGAAGCACTTTTTGACCAACAATGTGATTCTGACCTTTCAATTTTGATGTTGCTCAAAACTAATGGAATTCACTCCCAAATGGTGGTTTATGCTTAAATAACCCTTTTGTAAGCATAATAACACGTTTCCATTGAAAGTAACAGAAATATTCACATGTCAAGTTTTTATGTGTGCAAAATGCTTTTCAGAGCGAGAGAAGCACTTTTTGACCAACAATGTGATTCTGACCTTTCAATTTTGATATTGCTCAAAACTAATGGAATTCACTCCCAAATGGTGGTTTATGCTTAAATAACCCGTTTGTAAGCATAATAACACGTTTCCATTGAAAGTAACAGAAATATTCACATGTCAAGTTTTTATGTGTGCAAAATGCTTTTCAGAGCGAGAGAAGCACTTTTTGACCAACAATGTGATTCTGACCTTTCAATTTTGATATTGCTCAAAACTAATGGAATTCACTCCCAAATGGTGGTTTATGCTTAAATAACCGTTTTGTAAGCATAATAAAACGTTTCCATTGAAAGTAACAGAAATATTCACATGTCAAGTTTTTATGTGTGCAAAATGCTTTTCAGAGCGAGAGAAGCACTTTTTGACCAACAATGTGATTCTGACCTTTCAATTTTGATATTGCTCAAAACTAATGGAATTCACTCCCAAATGGTGGTTTATGCTTAAATAACCCTTTTGTAAGCATAATAACACGTTTCCATTGAAAGAAACAGAAATATTCACATGTCAAGTTTTTATGTGTGCAAAATGCTTTTCAGAGCGAGAGAAGCACTTTTTGACCAACAATGTGATTTTTACCTTACAATGTTGATATTGCTCAAAACTAATGGAATTCACTCCCAAATGGTGGTTTATGCTTAAATAACCCTTTTGTAAGCATAATAACACGTTTCCATTGAAAGTAACAGAAATATTCACATGTCAAGTTTTTATGTGTGCAAAATGCTTTTCAGAGCGAGAGAAGCACTTTTTGACCAACAATGTGATTCTGACCTTTCAATTTTGATATTGCTCAAAACTAATGGAATTCACTCCCAAATGGTGGTTTATGCTTAAATAACCCTTTTGTAAGCATAATAACACGTTTCCATTGAAAGAAACAGAAATATTCACATGTCAAGTTTTTATGCGTGCAAAATGCTTTTCAGAGCGAGAGAAGCACTTTTTGACCAACAATGTGACTCTGACCTTTCAATTTTGATGTTGCTCAAAACTAATGGAATTCACTCCCAAATGGTGGTTTATGCTTAAATAACCCTTTTGTAAGCATAATAA
Organism: Pollachius pollachius; assembly: GCF_949987615.1. NCBI lineage: Eukaryota > Metazoa > Chordata > Actinopteri > Gadiformes > Gadidae > Pollachius > Pollachius pollachius. The sequence goes on from NW_027641530.1 coordinate 106,144, forward strand.
CACGTTTCCATTGAAAGAAACAGAAATATTCACATGTCAAGTTTTATGCGTGCAAAATGCTTTTCAGAGCGAGAGAACCACTTTTTGACCAACAATGTGACTCTGACCTTTCAATTTTGATATTGCTCAAAACTAATGGAATTCACTCCCAAATGGTGGTTTATGCTTAAATAACCCGTTTGTAAGCATAATAACACGTTTCCATTGAAAGTAACAGAAATATTCACATGTCAAGTTTTTATGTGTGCAAAATGCTTTTCAGAGCGAGAGAAGCACTTTTTGACCAACAATGTGATTCTGACCTTTCAATTTTGATATTGCTCAAAACTAATGGAATTCACTCCCAAATGGTGGTTTATGCTTAAATAACCCTTTTGTAAGCATAATAACACGTTTCCATTGAAAGAAACAGAAATATTCACATGTCAAGTTTTTATGTGTGCAAAATGCTTTTCAGAGCGAGAGAAGCACTTTTTGACCAACAATGTGATTTTTACCTTACAATGTTGATATTGCTCAAAACTAATGGAATTCACTCCCAAATGGTGGTTTATGCTTAAATAACCCTTTTGTAAGCATAATAACACGTTTCCATTGAAAGTAACAGAAATATTCACATGTCAAGTTTTTATGTGTGCAAAATGCTTTTCAGAGCGAGAGAAGCACTTTTTGACCAACAATGTGATTCTGACCTTTCAATTTTGATATTGCTCAAAACTAATGGAATTCACTCCCAAATGGTGGTTTATGCTTAAATAACCCTTTTGTAAGCATAATAACACGTTTCCATTGAAAGTAACAGAAATATTCACATGTCAAGTTTTTATGCGTGCAAAATGCTTTTCAGAGCGAGAGAAGCACTTTTTGACCAACAATGTGATTTTTACCTTTCAATTTTGATGTTGCTCAAAACTAATGGAATTCACTCCCAAATGGTGGTTTATGCTTAAATAACCCTTTTGTAAGCATAATAACACGTTTCCATTGAAAGAAACAGAAATATTCACATGTCAAGTTTTATGCGTGCAAAATGCTTTTCAGAGCGAGAGAACCACTTTTTGACCAACAATGTGACTCTGACCTTTCAATTTTGATATTGCTCAAAACTAATGGAATTCACTCCCAAATGGTGGTTTATGCTTAAATAACCCGTTTGTAAGCATAATAACACGTTTCCATTGACAGTAACAGAAATATTCACATGTCAAGTTTTTATGTGTGCAAAATGCTTTTCAGAGCGAGAGAAGCACTTTTTGACCAACAATGTGATTCTGACCTTTCAATTTTGATATTGCTCAAAACTAATGGAATTCACTCCCAAATGGTGGTTTATGCTTAAATAATCCTTTTGTAAGCATAATAACACGTTTCCATTGAAAGAAACAGAAATATTCACATGTCAAGTTTTTATGTGTGCAAAATGCTTTTCAGAGCGAGAGAAGCACTTTTTGACCAACAATGTGATTTTTACCTTACAATGTTGATATTGCTCAAAACTAATGGAATTCACTCCCAAATGGTGGTTTATGCTTAAATAACCCTTTTGTAAGCATAATAAAACGTTTCCATTGAAAGAAACAGAAATATTCACATGTCAAGTTTTTATGCGTGCAAAATGCTTTTCAGAGCGAGAGAAGCACTTTTTGACCAACAATGTGATTCTGACCTTTCAATTTTGATGTTGCTCAAAACTAATGGAATTCACTCCCAAATGGTGGTTTATGCTTAAATAACCCTTTTGTAAGCATAATAACACGTTTCCATTGAAAGTAACAGAAATATTCACATGTCAAGTTTTTATGTGTGCAAAATGCTTTTCAGAGCGAGAGAAGCACTTTTTGACCAACAATGTGATTCTGACCTTTCAATTTTGATATTGCTCAAAACTAATGGAATTCACTCCCAAATGGTGGTTTATGCTTAAATAACCCGTTTGTAAGCATAATAACACGTTTCCATTGAAAGTAACAGAAATATTCACATGTCAAGTTTTTATGTGTGCAAAATGCTTTTCAGAGCGAGAGAAGCACTTTTTGACCAACAATGTGATTCTGACCTTTCAATTTTGATATTGCTCAAAACTAATGGAATTCACTCCCAAATGGTGGTTTATGCTTAAATAACCCTTTTGTAAGCATAATAACACGTTTGAATTGAAAGAAACAGAAATATTCACATGTCAAGTTTTTATGCGTGCAAAATGCTTTTCAGAGCGAGAGAAGCACTTTTTGACCAACAATGTGATTTTTACCTTTCAATTTTGATATTGCTCAAAACTAATGGAATTCACTCCCAAATGGTGGTTTATGCTTAAATAACCCTTTTGTATCATAATAACACGTTTCCATTGAAAGAAACAGAAATATTCACATGTCAAGTTTTTATGCGTGCAAAATGCTTTTCAGAGCGAGAGAAGCACTTTTTGACCAACAATGTGACTCTGACCTTTCAATTTTGATATTGCTCAAAACTAATGGAATTCACTCCCAAATGGTTTATGCTTAAATAACCCTTTTGTAAGCATAATAACACGTTTCCATTGAAAGAAACAGAAATATTCACATGTCAAGTTTTTATGCGTGCAAAATGCTTTTCAGAGCGAGAGAAGCACTTTTTGACCAACAATGTGATTTTTACCTTTCAATTTTGATATTGCTCAAAACTAATGGAATTCACTCCCAAATGGTGGTTTATGCTTAAATAACCCTTTTGTAAGCATAATAAAACGTTTCCATTGAAAGTAACAGAAATATTCACATGTCAAGTTTTTATGTGTGCAAAATGCTTTTCAGAGCGAGAGAAGCACTTTTTGACCAACAATGTGATTTTTACCTTACAATGTTGATATTGCTCAAAACTAATGGAATTCACTCCCAAATGGTGGTTTATGCTTAAATAACCCTTTTGTAAGCATAATAACACGTTTCCATTGAAAGTAACAGAAATATTCACATGTCAAGTTTTTATGTGTGCAAAATGCTTTTCAGAGCGAGAGAAGCACTTTTTGACCAACAATGTGATTCTGACCTTTCAATTTTGATATTGCTCAAAACTAATGGAATTCACTCCCAAATGGTGGTTTATGCTTAAATAACCCTTTTGTAAGCATAATAACACGTTTCCATTGAAAGAAACAGAAATATTCACATGTCAAGTTTTTATGCGTGCAAAATGCTTTTCAGAGCGAGAGAAGCACTTTTTGACCAACAATGTGACTCTGACCTTTCAATTTTGATGTTGCTCAAAACTAATGGAATTCACTCCCAAATGGTGGTTTATGCTTAAATAACCCTTTTGTAAGCATAATAACACGTTTCCATTGAAAGTAACAGAAATATTCACATGTCAAGTTTTTATGTGTGCAAAATGCTTTTCAGAGCGAGAGAAGCACTTTTTGACCAACAATGTGATTCTGACCTTTCAATTTTGATATTGCTCAAAACTAATGGAATTCACTCCCAAATGGTGGTTTATGCTTAAATAACCCTTTTGTAAGCATAATAACACGTTTCCATTGAAAGAAACAGAAATATTCACATGTCAAGTTTTTATGCGTGCAAAATGCTTTTCAGAGCGAGAGAAGCACTTTTTGACCAACAATGTGATTTTTACCTTTCAATTTTGATGTTGCTCAAAACTAATGGAATTCACTCCCAAATGGTGGTTTATGCTTAAATAACCCTTTTGTAAGCATAATAACACGTTTCCATTGAAAGAAACAGAAATATTCACATGTCAAGTTTTATGCGTGCAAAATGCTTTTCAGAGCGAGAGAACCACTTTTTGACCAACAATGTGACTCTGACCTTTCAATTTTGATATTGCTCAAAACTAATGGAATTCACTCCCAAATGGTGGTTTATGCTTAAATAACCCGTTTGTAAGCATAATAACACGTTTCCATTGAAAGTAACAGAAATATTCACATGTCAAGTTTTTATGTGTGCAAAATGCTTTTCAGAGCGAGAGAAGCACTTTTTGACCAACAATGTGATTCTGACCTTTCAATTTTGATATTGCTCAAAACTAATGGAATTCACTCCCAAATGGTGGTTTATGCTTAAATAACCCTTTTGTAAGCATAATAACACGTTTCCATTGAAAGTAACAGAAATATTCACATGTCAAGTTTTTATGTGTGCAAAATGCTTTTCAGAGCGAGAGAAGCACTTTTTGACCAACAATGTGATTCTGACCTTTCAATTTTGATATTGCTCAAAACTAATGGAATTCACTCCCAAATGGTGGTTTATGCTTAAATAACCCGTTTGTAAGCATAATAACACGTTTCCATTGAAAGTAACAGAAATATTCACATGTCAAGTTTTTATGTGTGCAAAATGCTTTTCAGAGCGAGAGAAGCACTTTTTGACCAACAATGTGATTCTGACCTTTCAATTTTGATATTGCTCAAAACTAATGGAATTCACTCCCAAATGGTGGTTTATGCTTAAATAACCCTTTTGTAAGCATAATAACACGTTTCCATTGAAAGAAACAGAAATATTCACATGTCAAGTTTTTATGTGTGCAAAATGCTTTTCAGAGCGAGAGAAGCACTTTTTGACCAACAATGTGATTTTTACCTTACAATGTTGATATTGCTCAAAACTAATGGAATTCACTCCCAAATGGTGGTTTATGCTTAAATAACCCTTTTGTAAGCATAATAAAACGTTTCCATTGAAAGAAACAGAAATATTCACATGTCAAGTTTTTATGCGTGCAAAATGCTTTTCAGAGCGAGAGAAGCACTTTTTGACCAACAATGTGATTCTGACCTTTCAATTTTGATGTTGCTCAAAACTAATGGAATTCACTCCCAAATGGTGGTTTATGCTTAAATAACCCTTTTGTAAGCATAATAACACGTTTCCATTGAAACTAACAGAAATATTCACATGTCAAGTTTTTATGTGTGCAAAATGCTTTTCAGAGCGAGAGAAGCACTTTTTGACCAACAATGTGATTCTGACCTTTCAATTTTGATATTGCTCAAAACTAATGGAATTCACTCCCAAATGGTGGTTTATGCTTAAATAACCCGTTTGTAAGCATAATAACACGTTTCCATTGAAAGTAACAGAAATATTCACATGTCAAGTTTTTATGTGTGCAAAATGCTTTTCAGAGCGAGAGAAGTACTTTTTGACCAACAATGTGATTCTGACCTTTCAATTTTGATATTGCTCAAAACTAATGGAATTCACTCCCAAATGGTGGTTTATGCTTAAATAACCCTTTTGTAAGCATAATAACACGTTTCCATTGAAAGAAACAGAAATATTCACATGTCAAGTTTTTATGTGTGCAAAATGCTTTTCAGAGCGAGAGAAGCACTTTTTGACCAACAATGTGATTTTTACCTTACAATGTTGATATTGCTCAAAACTAATGGAATTCACTCCCAAATGGTGGTTTATGCTTAAATAACCCTTTTGTAAGCATAATAAAACGTTTCCATTGAAAGTAACAGAAATATTCACATGTCAAGTTTTTATGTGTGCAAAATGCTTTTCAGAGCGAGAGAAGCACTTTTTGACCAACAATGTGATTCTGACCTTTCAATTTTGATATTGCTCAAAACTAATGGAATTCACTCCCAAATGGTGGTTTATGCTTAAATAACCCTTTTGTAAGTATAATAACACGTTTCCATTGAAAGAAACAGAAATATTCACATGTCAAGTTTTTATGTGTGCAAAATGCTTTTCAGAGCGAGAGAAGCACTTTTTGACCAACAATGTGATTTTTACCTTACAATGTTGATATTGCTCAAAACTAATGGAATTCACTCCCAAATGGTGGTTTATGCTTAAATAACCCTTTTGTAAGCATAATAAAACGTTTCCATTGAAAGAAACAGAAATATTCACATGTCAAGTTTTTATGCGTGCAAAATGCTTTTCAGAGCGAGAGAAGCACTTTTTGACCAACAATGTGATTCTGACCTTTCAATTTTGATGTTGCTCAAAACTAATGGAATTCACTCCCAAATGGTGGTTTATGCTTAAATAACCCTTTTGTAAGCATAATAACACGTTTCCATTGAAAGTAACAGAAATATTCACATGTCAAGTTTTTATGTGTGCAAAATGCTTTTCAGAGCGAGAGAAGCACTTTTTGACCAACAATGTGATTCTGACCTTTCAATTTTGATATTGCTCAAAACTAATGGAATTCACTCCCAAATGGTGGTTTATGCTTAAATAACCCGTTTGTAAGCATAATAACACGTTTCCATTGAAAGTAACAGAAATATTCACATGTCAAGTTTTTATGTGTGCAAAATGCTTTTCAGAGCGAGAGAAGCACTTTTTGACCAACAATGTGATTCTGACCTTTCAATTTTGATATTGCTCAAAACTAATGGAATTCACTCCCAAATGGTGGTTTATGCTTAAATAACCGTTTTGTAAGCATAATAAAACGTTTCCATTGAAAGTAACAGAAATATTCACATGTCAAGTTTTTATGTGTGCAAAATGCTTTTCAGAGCGAGAGAAGCACTTTTTGACCAACAATGTGATTCTGACCTTTCAATTTTGATATTGCTCAAAACTAATGGAATTCACTCCCAAATGGTGGTTTATGCTTAAATAACCCTTTTGTAAGCATAATAACACGTTTCCATTGAAAGAAACAGAAATATTCACATGTCAAGTTTTTATGTGTGCAAAATGCTTTTCAGAGCGAGAGAAGCACTTTTTGACCAACAATGTGATTTTTACCTTACAATGTTGATATTGCTCAAAACTAATGGAATTCACTCCCAAATGGTGGTTTATGCTTAAATAACCCTTTTGTAAGCATAATAACACGTTTCCATTGAAAGTAACAGAAATATTCACATGTCAAGTTTTTATGTGTGCAAAATGCTTTTCAGAGCGAGAGAAGCACTTTTTGACCAACAATGTGATTCTGACCTTTCAATTTTGATATTGCTCAAAACTAATGGAATTCACTCCCAAATGGTGGTTTATGCTTAAATAACCCTTTTGCAAGCATAATAACACGTTTCCATTGAAAGAAACAGAAATATTCACATGTCAAGTTTTTATGTGTGCAAAATGCTTTTCAGAGCGAGAGAAGCACTTTTTGACCAACAATGTGATTCTGACCTTTCAATTTTGATATTGCTCAAAACTAATGGAATTCACTCCCAAATGGTGGTTTATGCTTAAATAACCCTTTTGTAAGCATAATAACACGTTTCCATTGAAAGAAACAGAAATATTCACATGTCAAGTTTTTATGTGTGCAAAATGCTTTTCAGAGCGAGAGAAGCACTTTTTGACCAACAATGTGATTTTTACCTTACAATGTTGATATTGCTCAAAACTAATGGAATTCACTCCCAAATGGTGGTTTATGCTTAAATAACCCTTTTGTAAGCATAATAAAACGTTTCCATTGAAAGTAACAGAAATATTCACAAGTCAAGTTTTTATGTGTGCAAAATGCTTTTCAGAGCGAGAGAAGCACTTTTTGACCAACAATGTGATTCTGATCTTTCAATTTTGATATTGCTCAAAACTAATGGAATTCACTCCCAAATGGTGGTTTATGCTTAAATAACCCTTTTGTAAGCATAATAACACGTTTCCATTGAAAGAAACAGAAATATTCACATGTCAAGTTTTTATGTGTGCAAAATGCTTTTCAGAGCGAGAGAAGCACTTTTTGACCAACAATGTGATTTTTACCTTACAATGTTGATATTGCTCAAAACTAATGGAATTCACTCCCAAATGGTGGTTTATGCTTAAATAACCCTTTTGTAAGCATAATAAAACGTTTCCATTGAAAGAAACAGAAATATTCACATGTCAAGTTTTTATGCGTGCAAAATGCTTTTCAGAGCGAGAGAAGCACTTTTTGACCAACAATGTGATTCTGACCTTTCAATTTTGATGTTGCTCAAAACTAATGGAATTCACTCCCAAATGGTGGTTTATGCTTAAATAACCCTTTTGTAAGCATAATAACACGTTTCCATTGAAAGTAACAGAAATATTCACATGTCAAGTTTTTATGTGTGCAAAATGCTTTTCAGAGCGAGAGAAGCACTTTTTGACCAACAATGTGATTCTGACCTTTCAATTTTGATATTGCTCAAAACTAATGGAATTCACTCCCAAATGGTGGTTTATGCTTAAATAACCCTTTTGCAAGCATAATAACACGTTTCCATTGAAAGAAACAGAAATATTCACATGTCAAGTTTTTATGTGTGCAAAATGCTTTTCAGAGCGAGAGAAGCACTTTTTGACCAACAATGTGATTCTGACCTTTCAATTTTGATATTGCTCAAAACTAATGGAATTCACTCCCAAATGGTGGTTTATGCTTAAATAACCCTTTTGTAAGCATAATAACACGTTTCCATTGAAAGAAACAGAAATATTCACATGTCAAGTTTTTATGTGTGCAAAATGCTTTTCAGAGCGAGAGAAGCACTTTTTGACCAACAATGTGATTTTTACCTTACAATGTTGATATTGCTCAAAACTAATGGAATTCACTCCCAAATGGTGGTTTATGCTTAAATAACCCTTTTGTAAGCATAATAAAACGTTTCCATTGAAAGTAACAGAAATATTCACAAGTCAAGTTTTTATGTGTGCAAAATGCTTTTCAGAGCGAGAGAAGCACTTTTTGACCAACAATGTGATTCTGACCTTTCAATTTTGATATTGCTCAAAACTAATGGAATTCACTCCCAAATGGTGGTTTATGCTTAAATAACCCTTTTGTAAGCATAATAACACGTTTCCATTGAAAGAAACAGAAATATTCACATGTCAAGTTTTTATGTGTGCAAAATGCTTTTCAGAGCGAGAGAAGCACTTTTTGACCAACAATGTGATTTTTACCTTACAATGTTGATATTGCTCAAAACTAATGGAATTCACTCCCAAATGGTGGTTTATGCTTAAATAACCCTTTTGTAAGCATAATAAAACGTTTCCATTGAAAGAAACAGAAATATTCACATGTCAAGTTTTTATGCGTGCAAAATGCTTTTCAGAGCGAGAGAAGCACTTTTTGACCAACAATGTGATTCTGACCTTTCAATTTTGATGTTGCTCAAAACTAATGGAATTCACTCCCAAATGGTGGTTTATGCTTAAATAACCCTTTTGTAAGCATAATAACACGTTTCCATTGAAAGTAACAGAAATATTCACATGTCAAGTTTTTATGTGTGCAAAATGCTTTTCAGAGCGAGAGAAGCACTTTTTGACCAACAATGTGATTCTGACCTTTCAATTTTGATATTGCTAAAAACTAATGGAATTCACTCCCAAATGGTGGTTTATGCTTAAATAACCCTTTTGTAAGCATAATAACACGTTTCCATTGAAAGAAACAGAAATATTCACATGTCAAGTTTTTATGCGTGCAAAATGCTTTTCAGAGCGAGAGAAGCACTTTTTGACCAACAATGTGATTTTTACCTTTCAATTTTGATGTTGCTCAAAACTAATGGAATTCACTCCCAAATGGTGGTTTATGCTTAAATAACCCTTTTGTAAGCATAATAACACGTTTCCATTGAAAGAAACAGAAATATTCACATGTCAAGTTTTTATGCGTGCAAAATGCTTTTCAGAGCGAGAGAACCACTTTTTGACCAACAATGTGACCCTGACCTTTCAATTTTGATATTGCTCAAAACTAATGGAATTCACTCCCAAATGGTGGTTTATGCTTAAATAACCCTTTTGTAAGCATAATAACACGTTTGAATTGAAAGAAACAGAAATATTCACATGTCAAGTTTTTATGCGTGCAAAATGCTTTTCAGAGCGAGAGAAGCACTTTTTGACCAACAATGTGATTTTTACCTTTCAATTTTGATGTTGCTCAAAACTAATGGAATTCACTCCCAAATGGTGGTTTATGCTTAAATAACCCTTTTGTAAGCATAATAACACGTTTCCATTGAAAGTAACAGAAATATTCACATGTCAAGTTTTTATGTGTGCAAAATGCTTTTCAGAGCGAGAGAAGCACTTTTTGACCAACAATGTGATTCTGACCTTTCAATTTTGATATTGCTCAAAACTAATGGAATTCACTCCCAAATGGTGGTTTATGCTTAAATAACCCTTTTGTAAGCATAATAACACGTTTCCATTGAAAGAAACAGAAATATTCACATGTCAAGTTTTTATGCGTGCAAAATGCTTTTCAGAGCGAGAGAAGCACTTTTTGACCAACAATGTGATTTTTACCTTTCAATTTTGATGTTGCTCAAAACTAATGGAATTCACTCCCAAATGGTGGTTTATGCTTAAATAACCCTTTTGTAAGCATAATAACACGTTTCCATTGAAAGTAACAGAAATATTCACATGTCAAGTTTTTATGTGTGCAAAATGCTTTTCAGAGCGAGAGAAGCACTTTTTGACCAACAATGTGATTCTGACCTTTCAATTTTGATATTGCTCAAAACTAATGGAATTCACTCCCAAATGGTGGTTTATGCTTAAATAACCCTTTTGTAAGCATAATAACACGTTTGAATTGAAAGAAACAGAAATATTCACATGTCAAGTTTTTATGCGTGCAAAATGCTTTTCAGAGCGAGAGAAGCACTTTTTGACCAACAATGTGATTTTTACCTTTCAATTTTGATATTGCTCAAAACTAATGGAATTCACTCCCAAATGGTGGTTTATGCTTAAATAACCCTTTTGTATCATAATAACACGTTTCCATTGAAAGAAACAGAAATATTCACATGTCAAGTTTTTATGCGTGCAAAATGCTTTTCAGAGCGAGAGAAGCACTTTTTGACCAACAATGTGACTCTGACCTTTCAATTTTGATATTGCTCAAAACTAATGGAATTCACTCCCAAATGGTGGTTTATGCTTAAATAACCCTTTTGTAAGCATAATAACACGTTTCCATTGAAAGAAACAGAAATATTCACATGTCAAGTTTTTATGCGTGCAAAATGCTTTTCAGAGCGAGAGAAGCACTTTTTGACCAACAATGTGATTTTTACCTTTCAATTTTGATATTGCTCAAAACTAATGGAATTCACTCCCAAATGGTGGTTTATGCTTAAATAACCCTTTTGTAAGCATAATAAAACGTTTCCATTGAAAGTAACAGAAATATTCACAAGTCAAGTTTTTATGTGTGCAAAATGCTTTTCAGAGCGAGAGAAGCACTTTTTGACCAACAATGTGATTCTGACCTTTCAATTTTGATATTGCTCAAAACTAATGGAATTCACTCCCAAATGGTGGTTTATGCTTAAATAACCCTTTTGTAAGCATAATAACACGTTTCCATTGAAAGAAACAGAAATATTCACATGTCAAGTTTTTATGTGTGCAAAATGCTTTTCAGAGCGAGAGAAGCACTTTTTGACCAACAATGTGATTTTTACCTTACAATGTTGATATTGCTCAAAACTAATGGAATTCACTCCCAAATGGTGGTTTATGCTTAAATAACCCTTTTGTAAGCATAATAAAACGTTTCCATTGAAAGAAACAGAAATATTCACATGTCAAGTTTTTATGCGTGCAAAATGCTTTTCAGAGCGAGAGAAGCACTTTTTGACCAACAATGTGATTCTGACCTTTCAATTTTGATGTTGCTCAAAACTAATGGAATTCACTCCCAAATGGTGGTTTATGCTTAAATAACCCTTTTGTAAGCATAATAAAACGTTTCCATTGAAAGTAACAGAAATATTCACAAGTCAAGTTTTTATGTGTGCAAAATGCTTTTCAGAGCGAGAGAAGCACTTTTTGACCAACAATGTGATTCTGACCTTTCAATTTTGATATTGCTCAAAACTAATGGAATTCACTCCCAAATGGTGGTTTATGCTTAAATAACCCTTTTGTAAGCATAATAACACGTTTCCATTGAAAGAAACAGAAATATTCACATGTCAAGTTTTTATGTGTGCAAAATGCTTTTCAGAGCGAGAGAAGCACTTTTTGACCAACAATGTGATTTTTACCTTACAATGTTGATATTGCTCAAAACTAATGGAATTCACTCCCAAATGGTGGTTTATGCTTAAATAACCCTTTTGTAAGCATAATAAAACGTTTCCATTGAAAGAAACAGAAATATTCACATGTCAAGTTTTTATGCGTGCAAAATGCTTTTCAGAGCGAGAGAAGCACTTTTTGACCAACAATGTGATTCTGACCTTTCAATTTTGATGTTGCTCAAAACTAATGGAATTCACTCCCAAATGGTGGTTTATGCTTAAATAACCCTTTTGTAAGCATAATAACACGTTTCCATTGAAAGTAACAGAAATATTCACATGTCAAGTTTTTATGTGTGCAAAATGCTTTTCAGAGCGAGAGAAGCACTTTTTGACCAACAATGTGATTCTGACCTTTCAATTTTGATATTGCTAAAAACTAATGGAATTCACTCCCAAATGGTGGTTTATGCTTAAATAACCCTTTTGTAAGCATAATAACACGTTTCCATTGAAAGAAACAGAAATATTCACATGTCAAGTTTTTATGCGTGCAAAATGCTTTTCAGAGCGAGAGAAGCACTTTTTGACCAACAATGTGATTTTTACCTTTCAATTTTGATGTTGCTCAAAACTAATGGAATTCACTCCCAAATGGTGGTTTATGCTTAAATAACCCTTTTGTAAGCATAATAACACGTTTCCATTGAAAGAAACAGAAATATTCACATGTCAAGTTTTTATGCGTGCAAAATGCTTTTCAGAGCGAGAGAACCACTTTTTGACCAACAATGTGACCCTGACCTTTCAATTTTGATATTGCTCAAAACTAATGGAATTCACTCCCAAATGGTGGTTTATGCTTAAATAACCCTTTTGTAAGCATAATAACACGTTTGAATTGAAAGAAACAGAAATATTCACATGTCAAGTTTTTATGCGTGCAAAATGCTTTTCAGAGCGAGAGAAGCACTTTTTGACCAACAATGTGATTTTTACCTTTCAATTTTGATGTTGCTCAAAACTAATGGAATTCACTCCCAAATGGTGGTTTATGCTTAAATAACCCTTTTGTAAGCATAATAACACGTTTCCATTGAAAGTAACAGAAATATTCACATGTCAAGTTTTTATGTGTGCAAAATGCTTTTCAGAGCGAGAGAAGCACTTTTTGACCAACAATGTGATTCTGACCTTTCAATTTTGATATTGCTCAAAACTAATGGAATTCACTCCCAAATGGTGGTTTATGCTTAAATAACCCTTTTGTAAGCATAATAACACGTTTCCATTGAAAGAAACAGAAATATTCACATGTCAAGTTTTTATGCGTGCAAAATGCTTTTCAGAGCGAGAGAAGCACTTTTTGACCAACAATGTGATTTTTACCTTTCAATTTTGATGTTGCTCAAAACTAATGGAATTCACTCCCAAATGGTGGTTTATGCTTAAATAACCCTTTTGTAAGCATAATAACACGTTTCCATTGAAAGTAACAGAAATATTCACATGTCAAGTTTTTATGTGTGCAAAATGCTTTTCAGAGCGAGAGAAGCACTTTTTGACCAACAATGTGATTCTGACCTTTCAATTTTGATATTGCTCAAAACTAATGGAATTCACTCCCAAATGGTGGTTTATGCTTAAATAACCCTTTTGTAAGCATAATAACACGTTTGAATTGAAAGAAACAGAAATATTCACATGTCAAGTTTTTATGCGTGCAAAATGCTTTTCAGAGCGAGAGAAGCACTTTTTGACCAACAATGTGATTTTTACCTTTCAATTTTGATATTGCTCAAAACTAATGGAATTCACTCCCAAATGGTGGTTTATGCTTAAATAACCCTTTTGTATCATAATAACACGTTTCCATTGAAAGAAACAGAAATATTCACATGTCAAGTTTTTATGCGTGCAAAATGCTTTTCAGAGCGAGAGAAGCACTTTTTGACCAACAATGTGACTCTGACCTTTCAATTTTGATATTGCTCAAAACTAATGGAATTCACTCCCAAATGGTGGTTTATGCTTAAATAACCCTTTTGTAAGCATAATAACACGTTTCCATTGAAAGAAACAGAAATATTCACATGTCAAGTTTTTATGCGTGCAAAATGCTTTTCAGAGCGAGAGAAGCACTTTTTGACCAACAATGTGATTTTTACCTTTCAATTTTGATATTGCTCAAAACTAATGGAATTCACTCCCAAATGGTGGTTTATGCTTAAATAACCCTTTTGTAAGCATAATAAAACGTTTCCATTGAAAGTAACAGAAATATTCACATGTCAAGTTTTTATGTGTGCAAAATGCTTTTCAGAGCGAGAGAAGCACTTTTTGACCAACAATGTGATTTTTACCTTACAATGTTGATATTGCTCAAAACTAATGGAATTCACTCCCAAATGGTGGTTTATGCTTAAATAACCCTTTTGTAAGCATAATAACACGTTTCCATTGAAAGTAACAGAAATATTCACATGTCAAGTTTTTATGTGTGCAAAATGCTTTTCAGAGCGAGAGAAGCACTTTTTGACCAACAATGTGATTCTGACCTTTCAATTTTGATATTGCTCAAAACTAATGGAATTCACTCCCAAATGGTGGTTTATGCTTAAATAACCCTTTTGTAAGCATAATAACACGTTTCCATTGAAAGAAACAGAAATATTCACATGTCAAGTTTTTATGCGTGCAAAATGCTTTTCAGAGCGAGAGAAGCACTTTTTGACCAACAATGTGACTCTGACCTTTCAATTTTGATGTTGCTCAAAACTAATGGAATTCACTCCCAAATGGTGGTTTATGCTTAAATAACCCTTTTGTAAGCATAATAACACGTTTCCATTGAAAGTAACAGAAATATTCACATGTCAAGTTTTTATGTGTGCAAAATGCTTTTCAGAGCGAGAGAAGCACTTTTTGACCAACAATGTGATTCTGACCTTTCAATTTTGATATTGCTCAAAACTAATGGAATTCACTCCCAAATGGTGGTTTATGCTTAAATAACCCTTTTGTAAGCATAATAACACGTTTCCATTGAAAGAAACAGAAATATTCACATGTCAAGTTTTTATGCGTGCAAAATGCTTTTCAGAGCGAGAGAAGCACTTTTTGACCAACAATGTGATTTTTACCTTTCAATTTTGATGTTGCTCAAAACTAATGGAATTCACTCCCAAATGGTGGTTTATGCTTAAATAACCCTTTTGTAAGCATAATAACACGTTTCCATTGAAAGAAACAGAAATATTCACATGTCAAGTTTTATGCGTGCAAAATGCTTTTCAGAGCGAGAGAACCACTTTTTGACCAACAATGTGACTCTGACCTTTCAATTTTGATATTGCTCAAAACTAATGGAATTCACTCCCAAATGGTGGTTTATGCTTAAATAACCCGTTTGTAAGCATAATAACACGTTTCCATTGAAAGTAACAGAAATATTCACATGTCAAGTTTTTATGTGTGCAAAATGCTTTTCAGAGCGAGAGAAGCACTTTTTGACCAACAATGTGATTCTGACCTTTCAATTTTGATATTGCTCAAAACTAATGGAATTCACTCCCAAATGGTGGTTTATGCTTAAATAACCCTTTTGTAAGCATAATAACACGTTTCCATTGAAAGAAACAGAAATATTCACATGTCAAGTTTTTATGTGTGCAAAGTGCTTTTCAGAGCGAGAGAAGCACTTTTTGACCAACAATGTGATTTTTACCTTACAATGTTGATATTGCTCAAAACTAATGGAATTCACTCCCAAATGGTGGTTTATGCTTAAATAACCCTTTTGTAAGCATAATAAAACGTTTCCATTGAAAGAAACAGAAATATTCACATGTCAAGTTTTTATGCGTGCAAAATGCTTTTCAGAGCGAGAGAAGCACTTTTTGACCAACAATGTGATTCTGACCTTTCAATTTTGATGTTGCTCAAAACTAATGGAATTCACTCCCAAATGGTGGTTTATGCTTAAATAACCCTTTTGTAAGCATAATAACACGTTTCCATTGAAAGTAACAGAAATATTCACATGTCAAGTTTTTATGTGTGCAAAATGCTTTTCAGAGCGAGAGAAGCACTTTTTGACCAACAATGTGATTCTGACCTTTCAATTTTGATATTGCTCAAAACTAATGGAATTCACTCCCAAATGGTGGTTTATGCTTAAATAACCCGTTTGTAAGCATAATAACACGTTTCCATTGAAAGTAACAGAAATATTCACATGTCAAGTTTTTATGTGTGCAAAATGCTTTTCAGAGCGAGAGAAGCACTTTTTGACCAACAATGTGATTCTGACCTTTCAATTTTGATATTGCTCAAAACTAATGGAATTCACTCCCAAATGGTGGTTTATGCTTAAATAACCCTTTTGTAAGCATAATAACACGTTTCCATTGAAAGAAACAGAAATATTCACATGTCAAGTTTTTATGTGTGCAAAATGCTTTTCAGAGCGAGAGAAGCACTTTTTGACCAACAATGTGATTTTTACCTTACAATGTTGATATTGCTCAAAACTAATGGAATTCACTCCCAAATGGTGGTTTATGCTTAAATAACCCTTTTGTAAGCATAATAAAACGTTTCCATTGAAAGTAACAGAAATATTCACATGTCAAGTTTTTATGTGTGCAAAATGCTTTTCAGAGCGAGAGAAGCACTTTTTGACCAACAATGTGATTCTGACCTTTCAATTTTGATATTGCTCAAAACTAATGGAATTCACTCCCAAATGGTGGTTTATGCTTAAATAACCCTTTTGTAAGCATAATAACACGTTTCCATTGAAAGAAACAGAAATATTCACATGTCAAGTTTTATGCGTGCAAAATGCTTTTCAGAGCGAGAGAACCACTTTTTGACCAACAATGTGACTCTGACCTTTCAATTTTGATATTGCTCAAAACTAATGGAATTCACTCCCAAATGGTGGTTTATGCTTAAATAACCCGTTTGTAAGCATAATAACACGTTTCCATTGAAAGTAACAGAAATATTCACATGTCAAGTTTTTATGTGTGCAAAATGCTTTTCAGAGCGAGAGAAGCACTTTTTGACCAACAATGTGATTCTGACCTTTCAATTTTGATATTGCTCAAAACTAATGGAATTCACTCCCAAATGGTGGTTTATGCTTAAATAACCCTTTTGTAAGCATAATAACACGTTTCCATTGAAAGAAACAGAAATATTCACATGTCAAGTTTTTATGTGTGCAAAATGCTTTTCAGAGCGAGAGAAGCACTTTTTGACCAACAATGTGATTTTTACCTTACAATGTTGATATTGCTCAAAACTAATGGAATTCACTCCCAAATGGTGGTTTATGCTTAAATAACCCTTTTGTAAGCATAATAAAACGTTTCCATTGAAAGAAACAGAAATATTCACATGTCAAGTTTTTATGCGTGCAAAATGCTTTTCAGAGCGAGAGAAGCACTTTTTGACCAACAATGTGATTCTGACCTTTCAATTTTGATGTTGCTCAAAACTAATGGAATTCACTCCCAAATGGTGGTTTATGCTTAAATAACCCTTTTGTAAGCATAATAACACGTTTCCATTGAAAGAAACAGAAATATTCACATGTCAAGTTTTTATGTGTGCAAAATGCTTTTCAGAGCGAGAGAAGCACTTTTTGACCAACAATGTGATTCTGACCTTTCAATTTTGATATTGCTCAAAACTAATGGAATTCACTCCCAAATGGTGGTTTATGCTTAAATAACCCGTTTGTAAGCATAATAACACGTTTCCATTGAAAGTAACAGAAATATTCACATGTCAAGTTTTTATGTGTGCAAAATGCTTTTCAGAGCGAGAGAAGCACT
>NW_027641529.1:0-9310 GCF_949987615.1 Pollachius pollachius
CACACACACACACAACACACACACACACACACACACACACACACACACACACACACACACACACACACACACACACACACACACACACACACACACACACACCAACAGGAGTTGGCCCATGAGGAATGAGGACAGGCTTAGATACCCTCCCCCCTTCCTGCTCAGCCAATCAGGCTTTAATAAACTTCCACGCTGCAATCCCCCAAAGCCTTTCCTTTCTTTCTTTTGTTTGTTCGTTAGTTCAGTCTTTCTTTATTTACTTCTGTCTTTCTTTCAATCATACCTTTTCTGTCGTTCATTCTTTCTCGATTGAAATTGTCTAAATTCTTTCCAAGTAAGTGAAATATTTTGACATGGATTTGATTAATTAATGGTTTCATTTGTGCTTATTTGTATACTTAGTTCCTCTCATTTTCTCATTTAAGTATTTGATCTTCTCCTAGAAAGAATGTAGACTAGAAAGAATGTAAAACAAAACAGGAGACCTTTAAGAAGCAAAACAGCTCCCACAAACTTTCATGGTCAACAAATAATCTTTTCATCAACCAAGCTCATCTCAATGCTGAGGTTGATGAAAACAACACATTTAATTAATACATTACAGAGACGATGGGTCAGGGTTGAATCAATAGAATGTGTGAAAGCGTGTAGGAAGTCCAGGTTCAGTTTGAATGAGTGTACTTTTGGTATATGACTTCTGGCTACTTGACATACCTCTGTCTCCGTGTGTGAGTCAGGTCCAGGGTCTAAAGAAAAGCTCTCCAACTAGACTTTGGAGACTCATTGACGAGAGAGGGAAAGATGAAGTATGTGATTTTGTAGATGATTTGTGGTTCAGCAGTGGCATAAATGTTATCTTTAAATATATATTTTACCATGAGATTTTATTATGAACGACCAGGCCTTTCATACACTCTGAACAACTCAAGATACAGCCCAAAATACTTTTCACGTTTAATGATTTTATTCCAAAGCACGTATTAATTCCACCGACCATGTTTCGGTTCCAACATCCACCAAGGACAACATAAAGAAATACACTGAAAAGAGTTATCAACCTAACCTTTGACCTTTCTCTCTTCCCGCCCAGGAATACATTTAAACACCCTTCTCAAGACTCTGCCACCAGCTATCTGAAAGCAGCAGCTGTCCTTGGCTTGGTCTGCCTATATCATTGTCCCTTGAGGTCACCCACCGCAGCAGTATACATTTTCAGTATATATACCGTAGTGTATATAAGTCCAGGTGGAGGCAGTGGAGGAACAACAATGGGCTGAGGTCTGCTGCTTCTCCCCATGCCTGTCACCTTGTCTGGGGTGCACACATGTTGACCCGCGCCGCCATGCATCTCTGTCGCTGGGCCGCATTCCCTCCTACAGACCATATGGTGGGAGCGGAGCGCACGTGCATACACACCTGCACGGAACTAACCTCTCGCAGACACGCCTGGGCACGCGTACACACGTGGGACTCCCTTTGGGCGTGCATGTAGACTCGAGAATGAAGTGCAAATGCAGACTCGACAGAAAATGGTGTGTCCTTTTGGAGTCAATGCCCTCCTCTACACACGCACGCACACATGCACGCGCGTAACCACATGCGCGCACGCCCGCACACACACACACAGTGTTACAAGGTGTCCGAGGCTGAAGACAGACGAGAGGGTCTGTTTGTGGTTATTGAACCCACAGGAGCATCTCTCTCTCTCTCTCTCTCTCTCTCTCTCTCTCTCTCTCTCTCTCTCTCTCTCTCTCTCTCTCTCTCTCTCTCTCTCTCTCTCTCTCTCTCTCTCTCTCTCTCTCTCTCTCTCTCTCTCTCTCTCTCTCTCTCTCTGGCATCGTAGATAGATCGATCTTGATTTAAGGTTGGAACTTTTTAACGACCCACCCCGTGGGGACGATAAAAGCCTGTCGCCATGACGATTGATTATTGGATGGCTACGTAACAAGAACAGCAGAGGTTAAGGGTGGTGGCGACGGCCTGGGTTTCATGTTTGGTCTTTCTTCGTCCAGTTTTTCTTCCCTCATGTCATAAAATCAATCAATCAGCAACGTATATAAAATATATCATCAATGATATTATAATCATCTGAACATTGTATTTTGAAATGGAATTCAGACGAGGCCAAGCAGGATCCCCATGGAGTGATCGACTCTAGATAAGGATTTTCAAAACACAAACTTGAGGAAGGGCGACCTCATGCTCACAAAGGGGTCCCAGATGTGTTCCCTCCTTGAGTGAGTGACCTTCACCGCCCCCCACAAGAGGTCCCATGCTGGGTCCGGAGAGAGAACCACCGGGAAACAGACTCCGCCGCCGGCTCGCGTATCCCCCGATGAAGGCCAACAGCAGCGATCTCTGCCTGGCCTCGTAAAGAGACTCCTAATAACACACTTGAACCCAGGACAGGATTACTGTTTGGACAGGCTCCTGGCACGCACGCACGCACGCACGCACGGAGACACACACGAGGGAGGAAGGAAGGGAGGGAGGGAGGGAAGGAGGAGGACAGGGGAAGAGATAGATAGAGAGAGAGAGGGCGAGATAGAGGGAGAGCGAGGGCTCCTAGATCATTCTGAGCAGGGCAGACAAGGTGCTGAATAAACACAGATGTAGGGATCAGCTATCAAAGACCGCAAACTCTGTGTAGTTTTTTTGTTACACAACCCAGGTTTGAGCTGCGTCAGGGAAACGCAGAGTGGGTTCTCCCACCTTGGATACCACACTGGGTACTGTAAGCTATACCACATTATGTCACGCACGCGTTGCATGACTTGGCACACACACACACACAGACAGACAGAAACACAAACACACACAGCTACACACACACATCAGAGGCATAAAGATCCTTACTCCTTTCCCATGCTATCATGATGACATATGTGTAGGGTCACTCATGGCAGTTGGTCATCCATCTTCAATTTTTATCCGACCAGAAAGGGATCTTTTGTGGTTTCCTGCTCTTGGTGTGGTTTTATTTCTGTGTTCCCTGTTTTCTTTGTAAGTGTAGGAGGAGACACGATGTTGCAGGGATCCTTGAGTTGTAATTCACTGGGGATAAGGCATCTGCAAAAGGACTCAATTGTAACTATATAAATAGTAAATAGTGTTCACGAGCAGGAAGTCGCTCAGTGACTCGATGTCACACCGAAACACCCTTTTCTTCACTGCTTCTAACACCATCTGTTTCTCATCATACCTATGGGTGTGTGTTTCTTTTATCACGAGCTGTGGTGTGTGAGAGTTGTAAGACAAGACACCCCGTGCTTATCGAGAAAGCGCTGTTAAACTATGCATGCGAACACCCGTAACAACTTCATTTAATTAGTTTGTAGTACGCACCCCTGCGTGTCTGTCTGCGTGCGTGTTCATTGTTGCTCTTGTGTTTATCAAAAATAATGTTCATATATATATATATACTAGTAAAATGTGTTCCATTACTACTTGACATTCTGTAGGTTTCTCCAGTCTCCCTCTGCTGCTGTGTGTGAATACATAATTATTATTAAGACATTTATTATTCTATTTGATCGCCTGGGGACTCTTAGTGTAATTACAGTATTGACAGTAGTAGAATATGTTTTTTTCGGTGGCCTGCGTGCTTGTGCGTGTGCGAGTGTGTATTGATGTGATAAATGGTTTGTTGTAACTTTAATTATCCGCACGCCCTGACGCTTGTGAACAGCTTGACACACTTTGCCGCCACTCACTGGGAGCAGAGGCGGTGCTGAGCAAGGCTTGAATGGCGCCGGCTTTTGTGTTCCAGAGTCACTTCTTTTGTTTTGTTCCCAACGCGACGTCCTTGGCTTGGTCCGCCTCGCACACAGTCACAGGCCTTCCCCTTTGAGCCGGTGTAATTATACAGATTACATTAATAGGAAATGATGAACATTTGAAAGAACAGTGAATGAAAAAAAACAGGACTATCAGAACGGTTGTTTTCAACGAGGTTGCTGAAAGGTGTCGTCGCAGTTTTGGCCCTTTGGGCAAAACTAGAAAGCAACGAATTAAGTTATTATAAAAGGATGAATGCAAATGGATGAACAACTTTGAATTGCAGTACAACGCGTTCCACGTGGATTCTTATTTGATCAACATAGTTAAAAACAATTTCATTAATAGCTTGATTATAGTTGGAAATGTCTACAAAGTTTACATAAGGTGTCATCTTGGTGTTTGTATGTGTGCGTGTGCCTATGTGTATGTGAGTGTAAGGTCTAGCCAGTCCTCACGTCTGTGTGTGTTTCTATAGTGTTGAAAGCACAGAACACCTTCCACCCACACACACGTGTGTTTTTGTGTGTGTGCAGCACTATCCCACACCTGACATTTACAGGGCTCCTCGTAGCTTTTCAGATCCACCTAACCACAAACACAAGACACACACAAACACACACAATCATGCGCGCACACACACACACACATACACAGACACACACACAGACACACACACACACCAGTGTTGTGTAGGCAAGCTTGTTCCCACACCATGCATGCACTCTCTCAAGCTGCTTAACTAACCAGCCCAGGAAGTGGTTGCCTTCTAGGCTTTGTGCTACACACACACACACACACAGGAGGAGGAGATTAAGAGAGGTAAAGGAAAGTCTCTCTCTCTCTCTCTCTGTCTCTGTCTCTGTCTCTGTCTCTGTCTGTGTGTGTGTGTGCCAGGATGATGGATGGCAGACTGCAGGGGTGGAGGAGGAGTGCAGGATCAACAGTCTAGGGTTTGTGCACGAGTGTGTGGAGACGTATGGACACACACCTGTGTGTGTGTGTGTCTATGGCTCTCTCTGTCCCCGGGAGTGGCAGCCAACAGCTAAGCTGTGTGTTTGTGTGCGTGGTAGGAAGATTGTGACGATAAACTGATCCACCAATCAAAATAATTAGAGCGAATCCATGGTGTGGGAGGAGAGGGGGCAGGAGGGGGTGGGGAGCATCTGAAGGATGCTGTGTCTAGCTGGAGCAGTCGTAGGTGTGTATGCTAATGTTTGCTGGAAAACTTGCAAGCCTGCTGATACACACACACACACACACACGACAGATGTGCAGTTTCAATTCGACAGAAAATATGCACGAGCAGAGTCACTCGCACAACATTTGCATACATACACATGCAATAGAGAAGACTGTAGTGTATTTGTTGTGCATTGCTCACACACACACACGCACGCACACGCGCATGCACGCGCGCAGACACACACACACACACACACACACGCACGCAGAGACTCACACAATGTATTCATTTCATTTAATGGCCTATGGGTTTATGTTTTCATGTGGCAACATCACTTCCACGCTGCATTAAGATGGAGCACCATTACATCTCAATTAGCCATTTAATATGTCCCATTAAACACTCTCCCCTTTCCCTTATACCAGGGTATAATAACCCGCCTGGTATGTAATGTCGTATTTTATTAGCCTTCCTTTGCTAGGCTTTACCCTGCGCGGAACAAATACCACGCGGCTCAGTCTCAATGCCTGGTCAATTATATGGAAGTCGTAGACCGCCTGTTGAGATTAAAGGCTGCGACACGCCGTCTGTATGCTTTCAGTACACCAGCCGCCACAATAAAAGCGCAAAATGATTTTCACCTCGACGTGAAAAGCATATGTAGTGGATATATAATCAGCGTGCTAACTCTGGAGCAGCTGTGTCTGGGCCTGATGATAGCCTGATGGGAGGATGAGTTCTGCAGAGAGGCTGGGTGTAGCCCCGCTGGGAATAATGACTACAATTCCCAGTGTACCCACCAGCACAGTGGGAACCGGCTTGTTCAGAATTGAACAACAGCAACAAAGAACTTATTTGGCGAATTGGGACAGAAGTTATCCGTCCTGGATGATGGAGCGACTGGATCTTAATGCCATACCAGGACAATATATCATGATTACATTTTAGAAATATGATATAGACATAGAAAACATAAACGGGTCATTTCAGTGTTGTCAAACATATTCAGATGATTCAGTACACAAACACACACACGCAAACACAAACAAGTACACATCTTTCGGCAGTCAAACAGCCATGTTGACAAGTTGGTAAAGACAACTGTCCCCAGGCCCTCATAAAGGCTTAGCGTGTAACACAAACACACACAAACACTCTGACTAACTGAGAACTTTCCATTTCGACTGCCAAAACAGAGGAGACAGAGACAAAGAATGAATCCCTGCAGTTTGCTTCTGGTTCTGTGTGTGTGTGTGTGTGTGTGTGTGTGCGTCTGTCTCTGTGTGTGTGTGTGTGTGTGTGTGTGTGTGTGTGTGTGTGTGTGTGTGTGTGTGTGTGTGTGTGTGTGTGTGTGTGTGTGTGTGTGTGTGTGTGTGTGAGCAAGGCTGCTTTCAGCGAGGCCAGAACCAGCCTAATGGATAGCCCATCCTGAGAGAGGAGAGAGAGTTCTGCTCCTAGCTCCTATAAAATCACAACCCATTTATTAACACGTATCTGTTGCCATAGCCACAGGCCCACTCTCGGTTTATCTCTGCCACTTGTGCATGGGTATTTGTGTATGTATATATATTTATTTATTCAATTTACCTTTACTCTATATACACCTGTGTGTGTGTGTGTGTGTGTGTGTGTGTGTGTGTGTGTGTGTGTGTGTGTGTGTGTGTCTGCGTGCAATCAATGGTTGCCTCGCAGGCACTGTTTATTAACATCCACTTCTGGGCTGAATAAAATATTATCCACTGCAAGTTATTTATTATATTATAGCTTGTATTGGGAACATCAATTAGCAAGGTTTTCTTTTCCCCACATCTAAGACTGACAAACACTTACCATTGTTGCTCCTCTCTGCTTAACGGTTGTCAGAAGATCAATACAGAAGCTTCACTCTCACTCAAAAGCGGTTCAGTTGATCTCCAGTGCTCTTCATTGTTTGTGAAGGAATTTAGAAGCAATTTCTGGGAAATAGCCGAGCAAAGCCAGTGTTGTTTTATCTACCGTTGTAACATGATCGTGGGTGATCATATCTGACATTATGAGCCATGGGTTTGATTGTCTATATGGGGAAAGATGGAAACACATAACAATCACAATGTCACCCTAGCCATACTTTAACATCTCCATATCGTCAAGAGGCACGCAGACACACACACACGCACGCGCACATGCACGCACAGACGCACGCACGCACGCACACACATACACAAATACATCCACATCCACGCCCGTATGCACATGCACCCACCAACACACTCACACACACAGACACACACACACACGCTTGCCCACATTCACATGTGTACACACACACACACACACACACACACACACACACACACACACACACACACACACACACACACACACACACACACACACACACACACACACACACACACGTAGAGCGTAATTCACCTCAGGCCAGCCAACATCTGACTGGAGTTAAATGGATGAGGAAGTTACACTGTGTGTGTGTGTGTGTGTGTGTGTGTGTGTGTGTGTGTGTGTGTGTGTGTGTGCGTGCATTCGAGTCACATTGAAATGATTAGTAAGCTGCATCATGTAAAAGTGATCAGCAATCACTTAAACCCCAAACACTCTCATTGGCTCTCGGTGAACGTCAGGTCTCGTTGGGTTGAATGAGTGTTCAGTTAAACCTAGGCTCCTTAACCCATTTGTGGCGGCTGCTGCGCGGCTCAACATTGTATCTACTAGATACAATGTTGCGCCGCGCAGCAGCCGGCCCAAATGGGTTAAAGGCTACCCCTGCAACATACTAGCTAGCGTCCCATCAACTACACCTTTCGAGACCTCCCACAACCCTGTTTCAGGCTTTCAACACACACACACGCTTTCAACACATACACACGCTTTCAACACGTACCCGTTCTCAACACGTAGCTGTTTCCATCGTGCACATGTTTTCATCACGCGTGTGTCTTCCACGCGCACAGGAGGTGGAGAGTAGGGAAAGGTGTCAATCAAAAACAAGAAAAATACCAAATGAAATGGGTTTTTCCCGTGCAGTTTCTATCATGAACACCCGCACCGTTTTCTCCCGAAACAATCATCCATTTCGTACCTAGATCTACTCCTTGTCATCACTGACAACCTATCAACCATTCTCCATTCACTGCGGTAAAAAAACGGAGAACGAAACGAACGGCCCTAACCCTATTAGAGCCACCGTACATGGACTTAGGGAGCGCTTGTTACGAGGGATCCGGCCTCCCCGGGGTTGTTGAAGGCCGCGGGGCAGGCAGGGGGGGGGGGGGGCGAAGGTAGGGAATGATTAGATCAGGGGGGTAATGGAGGCGGCTGTCAGGGTGAAGCAGAGCTGACGGCTGAGTGACGAGGGGCCCGGGCGCCACCGCCAACGGCGAAGGGGGGAGGACTGCTGCATGCTGGGTAATCCAGCGCTAGAGATATGCTAACAGAGGGTTGTGGGAGGGGAGCCAGAATGGGTTATGGGGATGTATTGTGGATGGGGAAAACACACACACTTGTACACGCACACACCACTCACACAAATGCAGACAGGCTGACCGACCAATGCTCGTAGAAAATAGTTATCCAGGATGTGAGTGAGTGTGTGTGTCTCTGTGAGTGTGTGTGTATGTTTATGTTTGTGGGGAGGTTTGTGTGTTTCTTTGTGCGTGTATATGTTTCATGTGTTTGCGTGCACATGTATGTGTGTGTAGGTGCGTGTTACAGAAGTATGGCATAGTACTTGATGGTGCGGTTGCCATGGTTTGCAGTACTTCAGGGAAACAGTAGTTCTATTGACTAATGGACTGTTGTGGCTGTTTGTCACTTTTCTCTAGACTTTATTTACGCTATAAAGCTTAGCGAACAAAGCCACCCTCCGGGGAGCCATTGGGAATGCTCAGAATCCGATTTACAGTTTCCATACTCTCCATTCTGGGTTTCATAAACACGTTTACAAGTTAGAAAATGGAGAGTTAAAAGCAGGTTTATATTTCTGTGGTGAAGGACTCCGAGCCAAAGGTCAGTGGGTCAGATCCCTAATGTCCGCCTCCTCCTTAATAACATGTGCATGGATCCACCGTGAAGTCCCTTTGGATGAAACATTCTGAAGAAGTAACTCGATTGGAAATCAGACGATACATCTGACATTCCCACAATACACATTCATAGAACTTTCTTAATACACATATCTAAATGGAACATGTCTCCCCCCCCACCCCCCTCTCTCTATCTCCTGGTTGCCACGGTTACTGTCTAACATGGTCCCCACGGACTACCAAATGTTTCCCAGTAGGCACCTCTGCATCACCTGTTAGTCTGACACGTCTGGGGCACCGCGGGGGGGGGGGGGGGGGGGGGGAG
>NW_027641528.1:0-65072 GCF_949987615.1 Pollachius pollachius
CATGTGAATATTTCTGTTTCTTTCAATGGAAACGTGTTATTATGCTTACAAAAGGGTTATTTAAGCATAAACCACCATTTGGGAGTGAATTCCATTAGTTTTGAGCAACATCAAAATTGAAAGGTCAGAGTCACATTGTTGGTCAAAAAGTGCTTCTCTCGCTCTGAAAAGCATTTTGCACACATAAAAACTTGACATGTGAATATTTCTGTTACTTTCAATGGAAACGTGTTATTATGCTTACAAAAGGGTTATTTAAGCATAAACCACCATTTGGGAGTGAATTCCATTAGTTTTGAGCAATATCAAAATTGAAAGGTAAAAATCACATTGTTGGTCAAAAAGTGCTTCTCTCGCTCTGAAAAGCATTTTGCACGCATAAAAACTTGACATGTGAATATTTCTGTTTCTTTCAATGGAAACGTGTTATTATGCTTACAAAAGGGTTATTTAAGCATAAACCACCATTTGGGAGTGAATTCCATTAGTTTTGAGCAATATCAAAATTGAAAGGTCAGAGTCACATTGTTGGTCAAAAAGTGCTTCTCTCGCTCTGAAAAGCATTTTGCACGCATAAAAACTTGACATGTGAATATTTCTGTTTCTTTCAATGGAAACGTGTTATTATGATACAAAAGGGTTATTTAAGCATAAACCACCATTTGGGAGTGAATTCCATTAGTTTTGAGCAATATCAAAATTGAAAGGTCAGAATCACATTGTTGGTCAAAAAGTGCTTCTCTCGCTCTGAAAAGCATTTTGCACACATAAAAACTTGACATGTGAATATTTCTGTTACTTTCAATGGAAACGTGTTATTATGCTTACAAACGGGTTATTTAAGCATAAACCACCATTTGGGAGTGAATTCCATTAGTTTTGAGCAATATCAAAATTGAAAGGTCAGAATCACATTGTTGGTCAAAAAGTGCTTCTCTCGCTCTGAAAAGCATTTTGCACACATAAAAACTTGACATGTGAATATTTCTGTTTCTTTCAATGGAAACGTGTTATTATGCTTACAAAAGGGTTATTTAAGCATAAACCACCATTTGGGAGTGAATTCCATTAGTTTTGAGCAACATCAAAATTGAAAGGTCAGAATCACATTGTTGGTCAAAAAGTGCTTCTCTCGCTCTGAAAAGCATTTTGCACGCATAAAAACTTGACATGTGAATATTTCTGTTTCTTTCAATGGAAACGTTTTATTATGCTTACAAAAGGGTTATTTAAGCATAAACCACCATTTGGGAGTGAATTCCATTAGTTTTGAGCAATATCAACATTGTAAGGTAAAAATCACATTGTTGGTCAAAAAGTGCTTCTCTCGCTCTGAAAAGCATTTTGCACACATAAAAACTTGACATGTGAATATTTCTGTTTCTTTCAATGGAAACGTGTTATTATGCTTACAAAAGGGTTATTTAAGCATAAACCACCATTTGGGAGTGAATTCCATTAGTTTTGAGCAATATCAAAATTGAAAGGTCAGAATCACATTGTTGGTCAAAAAGTGCTTCTCTCGCTCTGAAAAGCATTTTGCACGCATAAAAACTTGACATGTGAATATTTCTGTTTCTTTCAATGGAAACGTGTTATTATGCTTACAAAAGGGTTATTTAAGCATAAACCACCATTTGGGAGTGAATTCCATTAGTTTTGAGCAATATCAAAATTGAAAGGTCAGAATCACATTGTTGGTCAAAAAGTGCTTCTCTCGCTCTGAAAAGCATTTTGCACACATAAAAACTTGACATGTGAATATTTCTGTTTCTTTCAATGGAAACGTGTTATTATGCTTACAAAAGGGTTATTTAAGCATAAACCACCATTTGGGAGTGAATTCCATTAGTTTTGAGCAATATCAAAATTGAAAGGTCAGAATCACATTGTTGGTGAAAAAGTGCTTCTCTCGCTCTGAAAAGCATTTTGCACACATAAAAACTTGACATGTGAATATTTCTGTTACTTTCAATGGAAACGTGTTATTATGCTTACAAAAGGGTTATTTAAGCATAAACCACCATTTGGGAGTGAATTCCATTAGTTTTGAGCAATATCAACATTGTAAGGTAAAAATCACATTGTTGGTCAAAAAGTGCTTCTCTCGCTCTGAAAAGCATTTTGCACACATAAAAACTTGACATGTGAATATTTCTGTTTCTTTCAATGGAAACGTGTTATTATGCTTACAAAAGGGTTATTTAAGCATAAACCACCATTTGGGAGTGAATTCCATTAGTTTTGAGCAATATCAAAATTGAAAGGTCAGAATCACATTGTTGGTCAAAAAGTGCTTCTCTCGCTCTGAAAAGCATTTTGCACACATAAAAACTTGACATGTGAATATTTCTGTTACTTTCAATGGAAACGTGTTATTATGCTTACAAACGGGTTATTTAAGCATAAACCACCATTTGGGAGTGAATTCCATTAGTTTTGAGCAATATCAAAATTGAAAGGTCAGAATCACATTGTTGGTCAAAAAGTGCTTCTCTCGCTCTGAAAAGCATTTTGCACACATAAAAACTTGACATGTGAATATTTCTGTTTCTTTCAATGGAAACGTGTTATTATGCTTACAAAAGGGTTATTTAAGCATAAACCACCATTTGGGAGTGAATTCCATTAGTTTTGAGCAACATCAAAATTGAAAGGTCAGAGTCACATTGTTGGTCAAAAAGTGCTTCTCTCGCTCTGAAAAGCATTTTGCACACATAAAAACTTGACATGTGAATATTTCTGTTACTTTCAATGGAAACGTGTTATTATGCTTACAAAAGGGTTATTTAAGCATAAACCACCATTTGGGAGTGAATTCCATTAGTTTTGAGCAATATCAAAATTGAAAGGTAAAAATCACATTGTTGGTCAAAAAGTGCTTCTCTCGCTCTGAAAAGCATTTTGCACGCATAAAAACTTGACATGTGAATATTTCTGTTTCTTTCAATGGAAACGTGTTATTATGCTTACAAAAGGGTTATTTAAGCATAAACCACCATTTGGGAGTGAATTCCATTAGTTTTGAGCAATATCAAAATTGAAAGGTCAGAGTCACATTGTTGGTCAAAAAGTGCTTCTCTCGCTCTGAAAAGCATTTTGCACGCATAAAAACTTGACATGTGAATATTTCTGTTTCTTTCAATGGAAACGTGTTATTATGATACAAAAGGGTTATTTAAGCATAAACCACCATTTGGGAGTGAATTCCATTAGTTTTGAGCAATATCAAAATTGAAAGGTCAGAATCACATTGTTGGTCAAAAAGTGCTTCTCTCGCTCTGAAAAGCATTTTGCACACATAAAAACTTGACATGTGAATATTTCTGTTACTTTCAATGGAAACGTGTTATTATGCTTACAAACGGGTTATTTAAGCATAAACCACCATTTGGGAGTGAATTCCATTAGTTTTGAGCAATATCAAAATTGAAAGGTCAGAATCACATTGTTGGTCAAAAAGTGCTTCTCTCGCTCTGAAAAGCATTTTGCACACATAAAAACTTGACATGTGAATATTTCTGTTTCTTTCAATGGAAACGTGTTATTATGCTTACAAAAGGGTTATTTAAGCATAAACCACCATTTGGGAGTGAATTCCATTAGTTTTGAGCAACATCAAAATTGAAAGGTCAGAATCACATTGTTGGTCAAAAAGTGCTTCTCTCGCTCTGAAAAGCATTTTGCACGCATAAAAACTTGACATGTGAATATTTCTGTTTCTTTCAATGGAAACGTTTTATTATGCTTACAAAAGGGTTATTTAAGCATAAACCACCATTTGGGAGTGAATTCCATTAGTTTTGAGCAATATCAACATTGTAAGGTAAAAATCACATTGTTGGTCAAAAAGTGCTTCTCTCGCTCTGAAAAGCATTTTGCACACATAAAAACTTGACATGTGAATATTTCTGTTTCTTTCAATGGAAACGTGTTATTATGCTTACAAAAGGGTTATTTAAGCATAAACCACCATTTGGGAGTGAATTCCATTAGTTTTGAGCAATATCAAAATTGAAAGGTCAGAATCACATTGTTGGTCAAAAAGTGCTTCTCTCGCTCTGAAAAGCATTTTGCACGCATAAAAACTTGACATGTGAATATTTCTGTTTCTTTCAATGGAAACGTGTTATTATGCTTACAAAAGGGTTATTTAAGCATAAACCACCATTTGGGAGTGAATTCCATTAGTTTTGAGCAATATCAAAATTGAAAGGTCAGAATCACATTGTTGGTCAGAAAGTGCTTCTCTCGCTCTGAAAAGCATTTTGCACACATAAAAAACTTGACATGTGAATATTTCTGTTACTTTCAATGGAAACGTGTTATTATGCTTACAAAAGGGTTATTTAAGCATAAACCACCATTTGGGAGTGAATTCCATTAGTTTTGAGCAATATCAACATTGTAAGGTAAAAATCACATTGTTGGTCAAAAAGTGCTTCTCTCGCTCTGAAAAGCATTTTGCACGCATAAAAACTTGACATGTGAATATTTCTGT
Source organism: Pollachius pollachius (assembly GCF_949987615.1). Classification (NCBI taxonomy): domain Eukaryota; kingdom Metazoa; phylum Chordata; class Actinopteri; order Gadiformes; family Gadidae; genus Pollachius; species Pollachius pollachius. Next base: position 4,502 of record NW_027641528.1, read on the forward strand.
TTCTTTCAATGGAAACGTGTTATTATGCTTACAAAAGGGTTATTTAAGCATAAACCACCATTTGGGAGTGAATTCCATTAGTTTTGAGCAATATCAACATTGTAAGGTAAAAATCACATTGTTGGTCAAAAAGTGCTTCTCTCGCTCTGAAAAGCATTTTGCACACATAAAAACTTGACATGTGAATATTTCTGTTTCTTTCAATGGAAACGTGTTATTATGCTTACAAAAGGGTTATTTAAGCATAAACCACCATTTGGGAGTGAATTCCATTAGTTTTGAGCAATATCAAAATTGAAAGGTCAGAATCACATTGTTGGTCAAAAAGTGCTTCTCTCGCTCTGAAAAGCATTTTGCACACATAAAAACTTGACATGTGAATATTTCTGTTACTTTCAATGGAAACGTGTTATTATGCTTACAAACGGGTTATTTAAGCATAAACCACCATTTGGGAGTGAATTCCATTAGTTTTGAGCAATATCAAAATTGAAAGGTCAGAGTCACATTGTTGGTCAAAAAGTGCTTCTCTCGCTCTGAAAAGCATTTTGCACACATAAAAACTTGACATGTGAATATTTCTGTTACTTTCAATGGAAACGTGTTATTATGCTTACAAAAGGGTTATTTAAGCATAAACCACCATTTGGGAGTGAATTCCATTAGTTTTGAGCAATATCAACATTGTAAGGTAAAAATCACATTGTTGGTCAAAAAGTGCTTCTCTCGCTCTGAAAAGCATTTTGCACGCATAAAAACTTGACATGTGAATATTTCTGTTTCTTTCAATGGAAACGTGTTATTATGCTTACAAAAGGGTTATTTAAGCATAAACCACCATTTGGGAGTGAATTCCATTAGTTTTGAGCAATATCAACATTGTAAGGTAAAAATCACATTGTTGGTCAAAAAGTGCTTCTCTCGCTCTGAAAAGCATTTTGCACACATAAAAACTTGACATGTGAATATTTCTGTTTCTTTCAATGGAAACGTGTTATTATGCTTACAAAAGGGTTATTTAAGCATAAACCACCATTTGGGAGTGAATTCCATTAGTTTTGAGCAATATCAAAATTGAAAGGTCAGAATCACATTGTTGGTCAAAAAGTGCTTCTCTCGCTCTGAAAAGCATTTTGCACACATAAAAACTTGACATGTGAATATTTCTGTTACTTTCAATGGAAACGTGTTATTATGCTTACAAACGGGTTATTTAAGCATAAACCACCATTTGGGAGTGAATTCCATTAGTTTTGAGCAATATCAAAATTGAAAGGTCAGAGTCACATTGTTGGTCAAAAAGTGCTTCTCTCGCTCTGAAAAGCATTTTGCACGCATAAAAACTTGACATGTGAATATTTCTGTTTCTTTCAATTCAAACGTGTTATTATGCTTACAAAAGGGTTATTTAAGCATAAACCACCATTTGGGAGTGAATTCCATTAGTTTTGAGCAATATCAAAATTGAAAGGTCAGAATCACATTGTTGGTGAAAAGTGCTTCTCTCGCTCTGAAAAGCATTTTGCACACATAAAAACTTGACATGTGAATATTTCTGTTACTTTCAATGGAAACGTGTTATTATGCTTACAAAAGGGTTATTTAAGCATAAACCACCATTTGGGAGTGAATTCCATTAGTTTTGAGCAATATCAACATTGTAAGGTAAAAATCACATTGTTGGTCAAAAAGTGCTTCTCTCGCTCTGAAAAGCATTTTGCACACATAAAAACTTGACATGTGAATATTTCTGTTTCTTTCAATGGAAACGTGTTATTATGCTTACAAAAGGGTTATTTAAGCATAAACCACCATTTGGGAGTGAATTCCATTAGTTTTGAGCAATATCAAAATTGAAAGGTCAGAATCACATTGTTGGTCAAAAAGTGCTTCTCTCGCTCTGAAAAGCATTTTGCACACATAAAAACTTGACATGTGAATATTTCTGTTACTTTCAATGGAAACGTGTTATTATGCTTACAAACGGGTTATTTAAGCATAAACCACCATTTGGGAGTGAATTCCATTAGTTTTGAGCAATATCAAAATTGAAAGGTCAGAATCACATTGTTGGTCAAAAAGTGCTTCTCTCGCTCTGAAAAGCATTTTGCACACATAAAAACTTGACATGTGAATATTTCTGTTTCTTTCAATGGAAACGTGTTATTATGCTTACAAAAGGGTTATTTAAGCATAAACCACCATTTGGGAGTGAATTCCATTAGTTTTGAGCAATATCAACATTGTAAGGTAAAAATCACATTGTTGGTCAAAAAGTGCTTCTCTCGCTCTGAAAAGCATTTTGCACACATAAAAACTTGACATGTGAATATTTCTGTTTCTTTCAATGGAAACGTGTTATTATGCTTACAAAAGGGTTATTTAAGCATAAACCACCATTTGGGAGTGAATTCCATTAGTTTTGAGCAATATCAAAATTGAAAGGTCAGAATCACATTGTTGGTCAAAAAGTGCTTCTCTCGCTCTGAAAAGCATTTTGCACACATAAAAACTTGACATGTGAATATTTCTGTTACTTTCAATGGAAACGTGTTATTATGCTTACAAACGGGTTATTTAAGCATAAACCACCATTTGGGAGTGAATTCCATTAGTTTTGAGCAATATCAAAATTGAAAGGTCAGAGTCACATTGTTGGTCAAAAAGTGCTTCTCTCGCTCTGAAAAGCATTTTGCACGCATAAAAACTTGACATGTGAATATTTCTGTTTCTTTCAATGGAAACGTGTTATTATGCTTACAAAAGGGTTATTTAAGCATAAACCACCATTTGGGAGTGAATTCCATTAGTTTTGAGCAATATCAAAATTGAAAGGTAAAAATCACATTGTTGGTCAAAAAGTGCTTCTCTCGCTCTGAAAAGCATTTTGCACGCATAAAAACTTGACATGTGAATATTTCTGTTTCTTTCAATTCAAACGTGTTATTATGCTTACAAAAGGGTTATTTAAGCATAAACCACCATTTGGGAGTGAATTCCATTAGTTTTGAGCAATATCAAAATTGAAAGGTCAGAATCACATTGTTGGTGAAAAAGTGCTTCTCTCGCTCTGAAAAGCATTTTGCACACATAAAAACTTGACATGTGAATATTTCTGTTACTTTCAATGGAAACGTGTTATTATGCTTACAAAAGGGTTATTTAAGCATAAACCACCATTTGGGAGTGAATTCCATTAGTTTTGAGCAATATCAACATTGTAAGGTAAAAATCACATTGTTGGTCAAAAAGTGCTTCTCTCGCTCTGAAAAGCATTTTGCACACATAAAAACTTGACATGTGAATATTTCTGTTTCTTTCAATGGAAACGTGTTATTATGCTTACAAAAGGGTTATTTAAGCATAAACCACCATTTGGGAGTGAATTCCATTAGTTTTGAGCAATATCAAAATTGAAAGGTCAGAATCACATTGTTGGTCAAAAAGTGCTTCTCTCGCTCTGAAAAGCATTTTGCACACATAAAAACTTGACATGTGAATATTTCTGTTACTTTCAATGGAAACGTGTTATTATGCTTACAAACGGGTTATTTAAGCATAAACCACCATTTGGGAGTGAATTCCATTAGTTTTGAGCAATATCAAAATTGAAAGGTCAGAATCACATTGTTGGTCAAAAAGTGCTTCTCTCGCTCTGAAAAGCATTTTGCACACATAAAAACTTGACATGTGAATATTTCTGTTTCTTTCAATGGAAACGTGTTATTATGCTTACAAAAGGGTTATTTAAGCATAAACCACCATTTGGGAGTGAATTCCATTAGTTTTGAGCAACATCAAAATTGAAAGGTCAGAGTCACATTGTTGGTCAAAAAGTGCTTCTCTCGCTCTGAAAAGCATTTTGCACACATAAAAACTTGACATGTGAATATTTCTGTTACTTTCAATGGAAACGTGTTATTATGCTTACAAAAGGGTTATTTAAGCATAAACCACCATTTGGGAGTGAATTCCATTAGTTTTGAGCAATATCAAAATTGAAAGGTAAAAATCACATTGTTGGTCAAAAAGTGCTTCTCTCGCTCTGAAAAGCATTTTGCACGCATAAAAACTTGACATGTGAATATTTCTGTTTCTTTCAATGGAAACGTGTTATTATGCTTACAAAAGGGTTATTTAAGCATAAACCACCATTTGGGAGTGAATTCCATTAGTTTTGAGCAATATCAAAATTGAAAGGTCAGAGTCACATTGTTGGTCAAAAAGTGCTTCTCTCGCTCTGAAAAGCATTTTGCACGCATAAAAACTTGACATGTGAATATTTCTGTTTCTTTCAATGGAAACGTGTTATTATGATACAAAAGGGTTATTTAAGCATAAACCACCATTTGGGAGTGAATTCCATTAGTTTTGAGCAATATCAAAATTGAAAGGTCAGAATCACATTGTTGGTCAAAAAGTGCTTCTCTCGCTCTGAAAAGCATTTTGCACACATAAAAACTTGACATGTGAATATTTCTGTTACTTTCAATGGAAACGTGTTATTATGCTTACAAACGGGTTATTTAAGCATAAACCACCATTTGGGAGTGAATTCCATTAGTTTTGAGCAATATCAAAATTGAAAGGTCAGAATCACATTGTTGGTCAAAAAGTGCTTCTCTCGCTCTGAAAAGCATTTTGCACACATAAAAACTTGACATGTGAATATTTCTGTTTCTTTCAATGGAAACGTGTTATTATGCTTACAAAAGGGTTATTTAAGCATAAACCACCATTTGGGAGTGAATTCCATTAGTTTTGAGCAACATCAAAATTGAAAGGTCAGAATCACATTGTTGGTCAAAAAGTGCTTCTCTCGCTCTGAAAAGCATTTTGCACGCATAAAAACTTGACATGTGAATATTTCTGTTTCTTTCAATGGAAACGTTTTATTATGCTTACAAAAGGGTTATTTAAGCATAAACCACCATTTGGGAGTGAATTCCATTAGTTTTGAGCAATATCAACATTGTAAGGTAAAAATCACATTGTTGGTCAAAAAGTGCTTCTCTCGCTCTGAAAAGCATTTTGCACACATAAAAACTTGACATGTGAATATTTCTGTTTCTTTCAATGGAAACGTGTTATTATGCTTACAAAAGGGTTATTTAAGCATAAACCACCATTTGGGAGTGAATTCCATTAGTTTTGAGCAATATCAAAATTGAAAGGTCAGAATCACATTGTTGGTCAAAAAGTGCTTCTCTCGCTCTGAAAAGCATTTTGCACGCATAAAAACTTGACATGTGAATATTTCTGTTTCTTTCAATGGAAACGTGTTATTATGCTTACAAAAGGGTTATTTAAGCATAAACCACCATTTGGGAGTGAATTCCATTAGTTTTGAGCAATATCAAAATTGAAAGGTCAGAATCACATTGTTGGTCAAAAAGTGCTTCTCTCGCTCTGAAAAGCATTTTGCACACATAAAAACTTGACATGTGAATATTTCTGTTTCTTTCAATGGAAACGTGTTATTATGCTTACAAAAGGGTTATTTAAGCATAAACCACCATTTGGGAGTGAATTCCATTAGTTTTGAGCAATATCAAAATTGAAAGGTCAGAATCACATTGTTGGTGAAAAAGTGCTTCTCTCGCTCTGAAAAGCATTTTGCACACATAAAAACTTGACATGTGAATATTTCTGTTACTTTCAATGGAAACGTGTTATTATGCTTACAAAAGGGTTATTTAAGCATAAACCACCATTTGGGAGTGAATTCCATTAGTTTTGAGCAATATCAACATTGTAAGGTAAAAATCACATTGTTGGTCAAAAAGTGCTTCTCTCGCTCTGAAAAGCATTTTGCACACATAAAAACTTGACATGTGAATATTTCTGTTTCTTTCAATGGAAACGTGTTATTATGCTTACAAAAGGGTTATTTAAGCATAAACCACCATTTGGGAGTGAATTCCATTAGTTTTGAGCAATATCAAAATTGAAAGGTCAGAATCACATTGTTGGTCAAAAAGTGCTTCTCTCGCTCTGAAAAGCATTTTGCACACATAAAAACTTGACATGATGTGAATATTTCTGTTTCTTTCAATCAAACGTGTTATTATGCTTACAAAAGGATTATTTAAGCATAAACCACATTTGGGAGTGAATTCCATTAGTTTTGAGCAATATCAAAATTGAAAGGTCAGAATCACATTGTTGGTCAAAAAGTGCTTCTCTCGCTCTGAAAAGCATTTTGCACACATAAAAACTTGACATGTGAATATTTCTATTACTTTCAATGGAAACGTGTTATTATGCTTACAAAAGGGTTATTTAGCATAAACCACCATTTGGGAGTGAATTCCATTAGTTTTGAGCAACATCAAATTGAAAGGTCAGAGTCACATTGTTGGTCAAAAAGTGCTTCTCTCGCTCTGAAAGATTTTGCACGCATAAAAACTTGACATGTGAATATTTCTGTTTCTTTCAATGGAAACGTGTTATTATGCTTACAAAAGGGTTATTTAAGCATAAACCACCATTTGGGAGTGAATTCCATTAGTTTTGAGCAATATCAACATTGTAAGGTAAAAATCACATTGTTGGTCAAAAAGTGCTTCTCTCGCTTTGAAAAGCATTTTGCACGCATAAAAACTTGACATGTGAATATTCTGTTTCTTTCAATGGAAACGTGTTATTATGCTTACAAAAGGGTTATTTAAGCATAAACCACCATTTGGGAGTGAATTCCATTAGTTTTGAGCAATATCAACATTCAAAGGTCAGAATTCACATTGTTGGTCTAAAAGTGCTTCTCTCGCTCTGAAAGCATTTTGCACGCATAAAAACTTGACAAGTGAATATTTCTGTTTCTTTCAATTCAAACGTGTTTTGATGGTTACAAATGGGTTATTTAAGCATAAACCACCATTTGGGAGTGAATTCCATTAGTTTTGAGCAATATCAACATTCAAAGGTCAGAATCACATTGTTGGTCAAAAAGTGCTTCTCTCGCTCTGAAAAGCATTTTGCACGCATAAAACTTGACATGTGAATATTTCTGTTTCTTTCAATGAGAAACGTGTTATTATGCTTACAAAAGGGTTATTTAAGCATAAACCACCATTTGGGAGTGAATTCCATTAGTTTTGAGCAATATCAAATTGAAAGGTCAGAATCACATTGTTGGTCAAAAAGTGCTTCTCTCGCTCTGAAAAGCATTTTGCACGCATAAAAACTTGACATGTGAATATTTCTGTTTCTTTCAATGGAAACGTGTTATTATGCTTAGCAAAAGGGTTATTTAAGCATAAACCACCATTTGGGAGTGAATTCCATTAGTTTTGAGCAATATCAACATTCAAAGGTCAGAATCACATTGTTGGTCTAAAAGTGCTTCTCTCGCTCTGAAAAGCATTTGCACGCATAAAAACTTGACAAGTGAATATTTCTGTTTCTTTCAATTCAACGTGTTTTGATGGTTACAAATGGGTTATTTAAGCATAAACCACCATTTGGGAGTGAATTCCATTAGTTTTGAGCAATATCAACATTCAAAGGTCAGAATCACATTGTTGGTCAAAAAGTGCTTCTCTCGCTCTGAAAAGCATTTTGCACGCATAAAAAACTTGACATGTGAATATTTCTGTTTCTTTCAATGGAAACGTGTTATTATGCTTACAAAAGGGTTATTTAAGCATAAACCACCATTTGGGAGTGAATTCCATTAGTTTTGAGCAATATCAAAATTGAAAGGTAAAAATCACATTGTTGGTCCAAAAAGTGCTTCTCTCGCTCTGAAAAGCATTTTGCACGCATAAAAACTTGACATGTGAATATATCTGTTCTTTCAATGGAAACGTGTTTATTTATGCTTACCAAAGGGTTATTTAAGCATAAACCACCATTTGGGAGTGAATTCCATTAGTTTTGAGCAATATCAAAATTGAAAGGTCAGAATCACATTGTTGGTCAAAAAGAGTGCTTCTCTCGCTCTGAAAAGCATTTTGCACACATAAAAACTTGACATGTGAATATTTCTGTTTCTTTCAATGGAAACGTGTTATTATGCTTACAAAAGGGTTATTTAAGCACAAACCACCATTTGGGAGTGAATTCCATTAGTTTTGAGCAATATCAAATTGAAAGGTAAAAATCACATTGTTGGTCAAAAAGTGCTTCTCTCGCTCTGAAAAGCATTTTGCACGCAATAAAAACTTGACATGTGAATATTTCTGTTTCTTTTCAATTCAACGTGTTATTATGCTTACAAAAGGATTATTTAAGCATAAACCACCAATTGGGAGTGAATTCCATTAGTTTTGAGCAATATCAAAATTGAAAGGTCAGAATCACATTGTTGGTCAAAAAGTGCTTCTCTCGCTCTGAAAAGCATTTTGCACACATAAAAACTTGACATGTGAATATTTCTATTACTTTCAATGGAAACGTGTTATTATGCTTACAAAAGGGTATTTAAGCATAAACCACCATTTGGGAGTGAATTCCATTAGTTTTGAGCAACATCAAAATTGAAAGGTCAGAGTCACATTGTTGGTCAAAAAGTGCTTCTCTCGCTCTGAAAAGCATTTTGCACGCATAAAAACTTGACATGTGAATATTTCTGTTTCTTTCAATGGAAACGTGTTATTATGCTTACAAAAGGGTTATTTAAGCATAAAACCACCATTTGGGAGTGAATTCCATTAGTTTTGAGCAATATCAAAATTGAAAGGTCAGAATCACATTGTTGGTCAAAAAGTGCTTCTCTCGCTCTGAAAAGCATTTTGCACACATAAAAATTTGACATGTGAATATTTCTGTTACTTTCAATGGAAACGTGTTATTATGCTTACAAAAGGGTTATTTAAGCATAAACCACCATTTGGGAGTGAATTCCATTAGTTTTGAGCAATATCAACATTGTAAGGTAAAAAATCACATTGTTGGTCAAAAAGTGCTTCTCTCTCTCTGAAAAGCATTTTGCACACATAAAAACTTGACATGTGAATATTTCTGTTACTTTCAATGGAAACGTGTTATTATGCTTACAAAAGGGTTATTTAAGCATAAACCACCATTTGGGAGTGAATTCCATTAGTTTTGAGCAATATCAAAATTGAAAGGTCAGAATCACATTGTTGGTCAAAAAAGTGCTTCTCTCGCTCTGAAAGCATTTTGCACACATAAAAACTTGACATGTGAATATTTCTGTTTCTTTCAATGGAAACGTGTTATTATGCTTACAAAAGGGTTATTTAAGCATAAACCACCATTTGGAGTGAATTCCATTAGTTTTTGAGCAATATCAACATTGTAAGGTAAAAATCACATTGTTGGTCAAAAAGTGCTTCTCTCGCTCTGAAAAGCATTTTGCACACATAAAAACTTGACATGTGAATATTTCTGTTTCTTTCAATGGAAACGTGTTATTATGCTTACAAAAGGGTTATTTAAGCATAAACCACCATTTGGGAGTGAATTCCATTAGTTTTGAGCAATATCAAAATTGAAAGGTCAGAATCACATTGTTGGTCAAAAAGTGCTTCTCTCGCTCTGGAAAAGCATTTTGCACGCATAAAAACTTGACATGTGAATATTTCTGTTTCTTTCAATGGAAACGTGTTATTATGCTTACAAAAGGGTTATTTAAGCATAAACCACCATTTGGGAGTGAATTCCATTAGTGTTGAGCAATATCAAAATTGAAAGGTAAAATCACATTGTTGGTCAAAAAGTGCTTCTCTCGCTCTGAAAAGCATTTTGCACGCATAAAAACTTGACATGTGAATATTTCTGTTTCTTTCACTGGAAACGTGTTATTATGCTTACAAAAGGGTTATTTAAGCATAAACCAACCATTTGGGAGTGAATTCCATTAGTTTTGAGCAATATCAAAATTGAAAGGTCAGAATCACATTGTTGGTCAAAAAGTGCTTCTCTCGCTCTGAAAAGCATTTTGCACGCATAAAAACTTGACATGTGAATATTTCTGTTTCTTTCAATGGAAACGTGTTATTATGCTTACAAAAGGGTTATTTAAGCATAAACCACCATTTGGGAGTGAATTCCATTAGTTTTGAGCAATATCAAAATTGAAAGGTCAGAATCACATTGTTGGTCAAAAAGTGCTTCTCTCGCTCTGAAAAGCATTTTGCACACATAAAAACTAGAAAAGTGAATATTTCGGTACTTTCAATGGAAACGTGTTATTATGCTTACAAAAGGGTTATTTAAGCATAAACCACCATTTGGGAGTGAATTCCATTAGTTTTGAGCAATATCAACATTTCAAGGTCAGAATCACATTGTTGGTCTAAAAGTGCTTCTCTCGCTCTGAAAAGCATTTTGCACGCATAAAAACTTGACAAGTGAATATTTCTGTTTCTTTCAATTCAAACGTGTTTTGATGGTTACAAATGGGTTATTTAAGCATAAACCACCATTTGGGAGTGAATTCCATTAGTTTTGAGCAATATCAACATTCAAAGGTCAGAATCACATTGTTGGTCAAAAAGTGCTTCTCTCGCTCTGAAAAGCATTTTGCACGCATAAAAACTTGACATGTGAATATTTCTGTTTCTTTCAATGGAAACGTGTTATTATGCTTACAAAAAGGGTTATTTAAGCATAAACCACCATTTGGGAGTGAATTCCATTAGTTTTGAGCAATATCAAAATTGAAAGGTAAAAATCACATTGTTGGTCAAAAAGTGCTTCTCTCGCTCTGAAAAGCATTTTGCACGCATAAAAACTTGACATGTGAATATTTCTGTTTCTTTCAATGGAAACGTGTTATTATGCTTACAAAAAGGGTTATTTAAGCATAAACCACCATTTGGGAGTGAATTCCATTAGTTTTGAGCAATATCAAAATTGTAAGGTAAAAATCACATTGTTGGTCAAAAAGTGCTTCTCTCGCTCTGAAAAGCATTTTGCACACATAAAAACTTGACATGTGAATATTTCTGTTTCTTTCAATGGGAACGTGTTATTATGCTTACAAAAGGGTTATTTAAGCATAAACCACCATTTGGGAGTGAATTCCATTAGTTTTGAGCAATATCAAAATTGAAAGGTCAGAATCACATTGTTGGTCAAAAAGTGCTTCTCTCGCTCTGAAAAGCATTTTGCACGCATAAAAACTTGACATGTGAATATTTCTGTTTCTTTCAATGGGAAACGTGTTATTATGCTTACAAAAGGGTTATTTAAGCATAAACCACCATTTGGGAGTGAATTCCATTAGTGTTGAGCAATATCAAAATTGAAAGGTAAAAATCACATTGTTGGTCAAAAAGTGCTTCTCTCGCTCTGAAAAGCATTTTGCACGCAATAAAAACTTGACATGTGAATATTTCTGTTTCTTTCAATGGAAACGTGTTATTATGCTTACAAAAGGGTTATTTAAGCATAAACCACCATTTGGGAGTGAATTCCATTAGTTTTGAGCAATATCAAAATTGAAAGGTCAGAATCACATTGTTGGTCAAAAAGTGCTTCTCTCGCTCTGAAAAGCATTTTGCACACATAAAAACTAGAAAAGTGAATATTTCGGTTACTTTCAATGGAAACGTGTTATTATGCTTACAAAAGGGTTATTTAAGCATAAACCACCATTTGGGAGTGAATTCCATTAGTTTTGAGCAATATCAACATTCAAAGGTCAGAATCACATTGTTGGTCTAAAAGTGCTTCTCTCGCTCTGAAAAGCATTTTGCACGCATAAAAACTTGACAAGTGAATATTTCTGTTTCTTTCAATTCAAACGTGTTTTGATGGTTACAAAAGGGTTATTTAAGCATAAACCACCATTTGGGAGTGAATTCCATTAGTTTTGAGCAATATCAACATTCAAAGGTCAGAATCACATTGTTGGTCAAAAAGTGCTTCTCTCGCTCTGAAAAGCATTTTGCACGCATAAAAACTTGACATGTGAATATTTCTGTTTCTTTCAATGGAAACGTGTTATTATGCTTACAAAAGGGTTATTTAAGCATAAACCACCATTTGGGAGTGAATTCCATTAGTTTTGAGCAATATCAAAATTGAAAGGTCAGAATCACATTGTTGGTCAAAAAGTGCTTCTCTCGCTCTGAAAAGCATTTTGCACGCATAAAAACTTGACATGTGAATATTTCTGTTTCTTTCAATTCAAACGTGTTATTATGCTTACAAAAGGATTATTTAAGCATAAACCACCATTTGGGAGTGAATTCCATTAGTTTTGAGCAATATCAACATTCAAAAGGTCAGAATCACATTGTTGGTCTAAAAGTGCTTCTCTCGCTCTGAAAAGCATTTTGCACGCATAAAAACTTGACAAGTGAATATTTCTGTTTCTTTCAATTCAAACGTGTTTTGATGGTTACAAATGGGTTATTTAAGCATAAACCACCATTTGGGAGTGAATTCCATTAGTTTTGAGCAATATCAACATTCAAAGGTCAGAATCACATTGTTGGTCAAAAAGTGCTTCTCTCGCTCTGAAAAGCATTTTGCACGCATAAAAACTTGACATGTGAATATTTCTGTTTCTTTCAATGGAAACGTGTTATTATGCTTACAAAAGGGTTATTTAAGCATAAACCACCATTTGGGAGTGAATTCCATTAGTTTTGAGCAATATCAAAATTGAAAGGTAAAAATCACATTGTTGGTCAAAAAGTGCTTCTCTCGCTCTGAAAAGCATTTTGCACGCATAAAAAACTTGACATGTGAATATTTCTGTTTCTTTCAATGGAAACGTGTTATTATGCTTACAAAAGGGTTATTTAAGCATAAACCACCATTTGGGAGTGAATTCCATTAGTTTTGAGCAATATCAAAATTGAAAGGTCAGAATCACATTTTTCGTCAAAAAGTGCTTCTCTCGCTCTGAAAAGCATTTTGCACACATAAAAACTTGACATGTGAATATTTCTGTTTCTTTCAATGGAAACGTGTTATTATGCTTACAAAAGGGTTATTTAAGCACAAAACCACCATTTGGGAGTGAATTCCAGTAGTTTTGAGCAATATCAAAATTGAAAGGTAAAATCACATTGTTGGTCAAAAAGTGCTTCTCTCGCTCTGAAAAGCATTTTGCACGCATAAAAACTTGACATGTGAATATTTCTGTTTCTTTCAATTCAAACGTGTTATTATGCTTACAAAAGGATTATTTAAGCATAAACCACCATTTGGGAGTGAATTCCATTAGTTTTGAGCAATATCAAAATTGAAAGGTCAGAATCACATTGTTGGTCAAAAAGTGCTTCTCTCGCTCTGAAAAGCATTTTGCACACATAAAAACTTGACATGTGAATATTTCTATTACTTTCAATGGAAAACGTGTTATTATGCTTACAAAAGGGTTATTTAAGCATAAACCACCATTTGGGAGTGAATTCCATTAGTTTTGAGCAATATAAAAATTGAAAGGTCAGAGTCACATTGTTGGTCAAAAAGTGCTTCTCTCGCTCTGAAAAGCATTTTGCACACATAAAAATTTGACATGTGAATATTTCTGTTACTTTCAATGGAAACGTGTTATTATGCTTACAAAGGGTTATTTAAGCATAAACCACCATTTGGGAGTGAATTCCATTAGTTTTGAGCAATATCAACATTGTAAGGTAAAAATCACATTGTTGGTCAAAAGTGCTTCTCTCTCTCTGAAAAGCATTTTGCACACATAAAAACTTGACATGTGAATATTTCTGTTACTTTCAATGGAACGTGTTATTATGCTTACAAAAGGGTTATTTAAGCATAAACCACCATTTGGGAGTGAATTCCATTAGTTTTGAGCAATATCAAAATTGAAAGGTCAGAATCACATTGTTGGTCAAAAAGTGCTTCTCTCGCTCTGAAAAGCATTTTGCACACATAAAAACTTGACATGTGAATATTTCTGTTTCTTTCAATGGAAACGTGTTATTATGCTTACAAAAGGGTTATTTAAGCATAAACCACCATTTGGGAGTGAATTCCATTAGTTTTGAGCAATATCAACATTGTAAGGTAAAATCACATTGTTGGTCAAAAAGTGCTTCTCTCGCTCTGAAAAGCATTTTGCACACATAAAAACTTGACATGTGAATATTTCTGTTTCTTTTCAATGGAAACGTGTTATTATGCTTACAAAAGGGTTATTTAAGCATAAACCACCATTTGGGAGTGAATTCCATTAGTTTTGAGCAATATCAAAATTGAAAGGTCAGAATCACATTGTTGGTCAAAAAGTGCTTCTCTCGCTCTGAAAAGCATTTTGCACGCATAAAAACTTGACATGTGAATATTCTGTTTCTTTCAATGGAAACGTGTTATTATGCTTACAAAAGGGTTATTTAAGCATAAACCACCATTTGGGAGTGAATTCCATTAGTTTTGAGCAATATCAAAATTGAAAGGTCAGAATCACATTGTTGGTCAAAAAGTGCTTCTCTCGCTCTGAAAAGCATTTTGCACGCATAAAAACTTGACATGTGAATATTTCTGTTTCTTTCAATGGAAACGTGTTATTATGCTTACAAAAGGGTTATTTAAGCATAAACCACCATTTGGGAGTGAATTCCATTAGTTTTGAGCAATATCAAAATTGAAAGGTCAGAATCACATTGTTGGTCAAAAAGTGCTTCTCTCGCTCTGAAAAGCATTTTGCACACATAAAACTAGAAAAGTGAATATTTCGGTTACTTTCAATGGAAACGTGTTATTATGCTTACAAAAGGGTTATTTAAGCATAAACCACCATTTGGGAGTGAATTCCATTAGTTTTGAGCAATATCAACATTCAAAGGTCAGAATCACATTGTTGGTCTAAAAGTGCTTCTCTCGCTCTGAAAAGCATTTTGCACGCATAAAAACTTGACAAGTGAATATTTCTGTTTCTTTCAATTCAAACGTGTTTTGATGGTTACAAATGGGTTATTTAAGCATAAACCACCATTTGGGAGTGAATTCCATTAGTTTTGAGCAATATCAACATTCAAAGGTCAGAATCACATTGTTGGTCAAAAAGTGCTTCTCTCGCTCTGAAAAGCATTTTGCACGCATAAAAACTTGACATGTGAATATTTCTGTTTCTTTCAATGGAAACGTGTTATTATGCTTACAAAAGGGTTATTTAAGCATAAACCACCATTTGGGAGTGAATTCCATTAGTTTTGAGCAATATCAAAATTGAAGGTAAAAATCACATTGTTGGTCAAAAAGTGCTTCTCTCGCTCTGAAAAGCATTTTGCACGCATAAAAACTTGACATGTGAATATTTCTGTTTCTTTCAATGGATACGTGTTATTATGCTTACAAAAGGGTTATTTAAGCATAAACCACCATTTGGGAGTGAATTCCATTAGTTTTGAGCAATATCAAAATTGAAAGGTCAGAATCACATTGTTGGTCAAAAAGTGCTTCTCTCGCTCTGAAAAGCATTTTGCACACATAAAAACTTGACATGTGAATATTTCTGTTTCTTTCAATGGAAACGTGTTATTATGCTTACAAAAGGGTTATTTAAGCACAAACCACCATTTGGGAGTGAATTCCATTAGTTTTGAGCAATATCAAAATTGAAAGGTAAAAATCATATTGTTGGTCAAAAAGTGCTTCTCTCGCTCTGAAAAGCATTTTGCACGCATAAAAACTTGACATGTGAATATTTCTGTTTCTTTCAATTCAAACGTGTTATTATGCTTACAAAAGGATTATTTAAGCATAAACCACCATTTGGGAGTGAATTCCATTAGTTTTGAGCAATATCAAAATTGAAAGGTCAGAATCACATTGTTGGTCAAAAAGTGCTTCTCTCGCTCTGAAAAGCATTTTGCACACATAAAAACTTGACATGTGAATATTTCTGTTACTTTCAATGGAAACGTGTTATTATGCTTACAAAAGGGTTATTTAAGCATAAACCACCATTTGGGAGTGAATTCCATTAGTTTTGAGCAACATCAAAATTGAAAGGTCAGAGTCACATTGTTGGTCAAAAAGTGCTTCTCTCGCTCTGAAAAGCATTTTGCACGCATAAAAACTTGACATGTGAATATTTCTGTTTCTTTCAATGGAAACGTGTTATTATGCTTACAAAAGGTTATTTAAGCATAAACCACCATTTTGGGAGTGAATTCCATTAGTTTTGAGCAATATCAAAATTGAAAGGTCAGAATCACATTGTTGGTCAAAAAGTGCTTCTCTCGCTCTGAAAAGCATTTTGCACACATAAAAATTTGACATGTGAATATTTCTGTTTCTTTCAATGGAAACGTGTTATTATGCTTACAAAAGGGTTATTTAAGCATAAACCACCATTTGGGAGTGAATTCCATTAGTTTTGAGCAATATCAACATTGTAAGGTAAAAATCACATTGTTGGTCAAAAAGTGCTTCTCTCGCTTTGAAAAGCATTTTGCACGCATAAAAACTTGACATGTGAATATTTCTGTTTCTTTCAATGGAAACGTGTTATTATGCTTACAAAAGGGTTATTTAAGCATAAACCACCATTTGGGAGTGAATTCCATTAGTTTTGAGCAATATCAACATTGTAAGGTAAAATCATCATTGTTGGTCAAAAAGTGCTTCTCTCGCTCTGAAAAGCATTTTGCACACATAAAAACTAGAAACGTGAATATTTCTGTTACTTTCAATGGAAACGTGTTATTATGCTTACAAAAGGGTTATTTAAGCATAAACCACCATTTGGAGTGAATTCCATAGTTTTGAGCAATATCAACATTGTAAGGTAAAAATCACATTGTTGGTCAAAAAGTACTTCTCTCGCTCTGAAAAGCATTTTGCACACATAAAAACTTGACATGTGAATATTTCTGTTTCTTTCAATGGAAACGTGTTATTATGCTTACAAAAGGGTTATTTAAGCATAAACCACCATTTGGGAGTGAATTCCATTAGTTTTGAGCAATATCAAAATTGAAAGGTCAGAATCACATTGTTGGTCAAAAAGTGCTTCTCTCGCTCTGAAAAGCATTTTGCACACATAAAAACTTGACATGTGAATATTTCTGTTACTTTCAATGGAAACGTGTTATTATGCTTACAAAAGGGTTATTTAAGCATAAACCACCATTTGGGAGTGAATTCCATTAGTTTTGAGCAATATCAACATTGTAAGGTAAAAATCACATTGTTGGTCAAAAAGTGCTTCTCTCGCTTTGAAAAGCATTTTGCACAGCATAAAAACTTGACATGTGAATATTTCTGTTTCTTTCAATGGAAACGTGTTATTATGCTTACAAAAGGGTTATTTAAGCATAAACCACCATTTGGGAGTGAATTCCATTAGTTTTGAGCAATATCAACATTGTAAGGTAAAAATCACATTGTTGGTCAAAAAGTGCTTCTCTCGCTCTGAAAAGCATTTTGCACACATAAAAACTAGAAACGTGAATATTTCTGTTACTTTCAATGGAAACGTGTTATTATGCTTACAAAAGGGTTATTTAAGCACAAACCACCATTTGGGAGTGAATTCCATTAGTTTTGAGCAATATCAACATTGTAAGGTAAAAATCACATTGTTGGTCAAAAAGTGCTTCTCTCGCTCTGAAAAGCATTTTGCACGCATAAAAACTTGACATGTGAATATTTCTGTTTCTTTCAATGGAAACGTGTTATTATGCTTACAAAAGGGTTATTTAAGCATAAACCACCATTTGGGAGTGAATTCCATTAGTTTTGAGCAATATCAACATTGTAAGGTAAAAATCACATTGTTGGTCAAAAAGTGCTTCTCTCGCTTTGAAAAGCATTTTGCACGCATAAAAACTTGACATGTGAATATTTCTGTTTCTTTCAATGGAAACGTGTTATTATGCTTACAAAAGGGTTATTTAAGCATAAACCACCATTTGGGAGTGAATTCCATTAGTTTTGAGCAATATCAACATTGTAAGGTAAAAATCACATTGTTGGTCAAAAAGTGCTTCTCTCGCTCTGAAAAGCATTTTGCACACATAAAAACTAGAAACGTGAATATTTCTGTTACTTTCAATGGAAACGTGTTATTATGCTTACAAAAGGGTTATTTAAGCACAAACCACCATTTGGGAGTGAATTCCATTAGTTTTGAGCAATATCAAAATTGAAAGGTAAAAATCACATTGTTGGTCAAAAAGTGCTTCTCTCGCTCTGAAAAGCATTTTGCACGCATAAAAACTTGACATGTGAATATTTCTGTTTCTTTCAATTCAAACGTGTTATTATGCTTACAAAAGGATTATTTAAGCATAAACCACCATTTGGGAGTGAATTTCATTAGTTTTGAGCAATATCAAAATTGAAAGGTCAGAATCACATTGTTGGTCAAAAAGTGCTTCTCTCGCTCTGAAAAGCATTTTGCACACATAAAAACTTGACATGTGAATATTTCTGTTACTTTCAATGGAAACGTGTTATTATGCTTACAAAAGGGTTATTTAAGCATAAACCACCATTTGGGAGTGAATTCCATTAGTTTTGAGCAACATCAAAATTGAAAGGTCAGAGTCACATTGTTGGTCAAAAAGTGCTTCTCTCGCTCTGAAAAGCATTTTGCACGCATAAAAACTTGACATGTGAATATTTCTGTTTCTTTCAATGGAAACGTGTTATTATGCTTACAAAAGGGTTATTTAAGCATAAACCACCATTTGGGAGTGAATTCCATTAGTTTTGAGCAATATCAAAATTGAAAGGTCAGAATCACATTGTTGGTCAAAAAGTGCTTCTCTCGCTCTGAAAAGCATTTTGCACACATAAAAATTTGACATGTGAATATTTCTGTTACTTTCAATGGAAACGTGTTATTATGCTTACAAAATGGTTATTTAAGCATAAACCACCATTTGGGAGTGAATTCCATTAGTTTTGAGCAATATCAACATTGTAAGGTAAAAATCACATTGTTGGTCAAAAAGTGCTTCTCTCTCTCTGAAAAGCATTTTGCACACATAAAAACTTGACATGTGAATATTTCTGTTACTTTCAATGGAAACGTGTTATTATGCTTACAAAAGGGTTATTTAAGCATAAACCACCATTTGGGAGTGAATTCCATTAGTTTTGAGCAATATCAAAATTGAAAGGTCAGAATCACATTGTTGGTCAAAAAGTGCTTCTCTCGCTCTGAAAAGCATTTTGCACACATAAAAACTTGACATGTGAATATTTCTGTTTCTTTCAATGGAAACGTGTTATTATGCTTACAAAAGGGTTATTTAAGCATAAACCACCATTTGGGAGTGAATTCCATTAGTTTTGAGCAATATCAACATTGTAAGGTAAAAATCACATTGTTGGTCAAAAAGTGCTTCTCTCGCTCTGAAAATTATTTTGCACACATAAAAACTTGACATGTGAATATTTCTGTTTCTTTCAATGGAAACGTGTTATTATGCTTACAAAAGGGTTATTTAAGCATAAACCACCATTTGGGAGTGAATTCCATTAGTTTTGAGCAATATCAAAATTGAAAGGTCAGAATCACATTGTTGGTCAAAAAGTGCTTCTCTCGCTCTGAAAAGCATTTTGCACGCATAAAAACTTGACATGTGAATATTTCTGTTTCTTTCAATGGAAACGTGTTATTATGCTTACAAAAGGGTTATTTAAGCATAAACCACCATTTGGGAGTGAATTCCATTAGTTTTGAGCAATATCAAAATTGAAAGGTAAAAATCACATTGTTGGTCAAAAAGTGCTTCTCTCGCTCTGAAAAGCATTTTGCACGCATAAAAACTTGACATGTGAATATTTCTGTTTCTTTCAATGGAAACGTGTTATTATGCTTACAAAAGGGTTATTTAAGCATAAACCACCATTTGGGAGTGAATTCCATTAGTTTTGAGCAATATCAAAATTGAAAGGTCAGAATCACATTGTTGGTCAAAAAGTGCTTCTCTCGCTCTGAAAAGCATTTTGCACACATAAAAACTTGACATGTGAATATTTCTGTTTCTTTCAATGGAAACGTGTTATTATGCTTACAAAAGGGTTATTTAAGCATAAACCACCATTTGGGAGTGAATTCCATTAGTTTTGAGCAATATCAAAATTGAAAGGTAAAAATCACATTGTTGGTCAAAAAGTGCTTCTCTCGCTCTGAAAAGCATTTTGCACGCATAAAAACTTGACATGTGAATATTTCTGTTTCTTTCAATGGAAACGTGTTATTATGCTTACAAAAGGGTTATTTAAGCATAAACCACCATTTGGGAGTGAATTCCATTAGTTTTGAGCAATATCAAAATTGAAAGGTCAGAATCACATTGTTGGTCAAAAAGTGCTTCTCTCGCTCTGAAAAGCATTTTGCACACATAAAAACTTGACATGTGAATATTTCTGTTTCTTTCAATGGAAACGTGTTATTATGCTTACAAAAGGGTTATTTAAGCACAAACCACCATTTGGGAGTGAATTCCATTAGTTTTGAGCAATATCAAAATTGAAAGGTAAAAATCACATTGTTGGTCAAAAAGTGCTTCTCTCGCTCTGAAAAGCATTTTGCACGCATAAAAACTTGACATGTGAATATTTCTGTTTCTTTCAATTCAAACGTGTTATTATGCTTACAAAAGGATTATTTAAGCATAAACCACCATTTGGGAGTGAATTCCATTAGTTTTGAGCAATATCAAAATTGAAAGGTCAGAATCACATTGTTGGTCAAAAAGTGCTTCTCTCGCTCTGAAAAGCATTTTGCACACATAAAAACTTGACAAGTGAATATTTCTGTTTCTTTCAATTCAAACGTGTTTTGATGGTTACAAATGGGTTATTTAAGCATAAACCACCATTTGGGAGTGAATTCCATTAGTTTTGAGCAATATCAACATTGTAAGGTCAGAATCACATTGTTGGTCAAAAAGTGCTTCTCTCGCTCTGAAAAGCATTTTGCACACATAAAAACTAGAAAAGTGAATATTTCGGTTACTTTCAATGGAAACGTGTTATTATGCTTACAAAAGGGTTATTTAAGCATAAACCACCATTTGGGAGTGAATTCCATTAGTTTTGAGCAATATCAACATTCAAAGGTCAGAATCACATTGTTGGTCTAAAAGTGCTTCTCTCGCTCTGAAAAGCATTTTGCACGCATAAAAACTTGACAAGTGAATATTTCTGTTTCTTTCAATGGAAACGTGTTATTATGCTTACAAAAGGGTTATTTAAGCATAAACCACCATTTGGGAGTGAATTCCATTAGTTTTGAGCAATATCAACATTGTAAGGTCAGAATCACATTGTTGGTCAAAAAGTGCTTCTCTCGCTCTGAAAAGCATTTTGCACACATAAAAATTTGACATGTGAATATTTCTGTTACTTTCAATGGAAACGTGTTATTATGCTTACAAAATGGTTATTTAAGCATAAACCACCATTTGGGAGTGAATTCCATTAGTTTTGAGCAATATCAACATTGTAAGGTAAAAATCACATTGTTGGTCAAAAAGTGCTTCTCTCTCTCTGAAAAGCATTTTGCACACATAAAAACTTGACATGTGAATATTTCTGTTACTTTCAATGGAAACGTGTTATTATGCTTACAAAAGGGTTATTTAAGCATAAACCACCATTTGGGAGTGAATTCCATTAGTTTTGAGCAATATCAAAATTGAAAGGTCAGAATCACATTGTTGGTCAAAAAGTGCTTCTCTCGCTCTGAAAAGCATTTTGCACACATAAAAACTTGACATGTGAATATTTCTGTTTCTTTCAATGGAAACGTGTTATTATGCTTACAAAAGGGTTATTTAAGCATAAACCACCATTTGGGAGTGAATTCCATTAGTTTTGAGCAATATCAACATTGTAAGGTAAAAATCACATTGTTGGTCAAAAAGTGCTTCTCTCGCTCTGAAAAGCATTTTGCACACATAAAAACTTGACATGTGAATATTTCTGTTTCTTTCAATGGAAACGTGTTATTATGCTTACAAAAGGGTTATTTAAGCATAAACCACCATTTGGGAGTGAATTCCATTAGTTTTGAGCAATATCAAAATTGAAAGGTCAGAATCACATTGTTGGTCAAAAAGTGCTTCTCTCGCTCTGAAAAGCATTTTGCACGCATAAAAACTTGACATGTGAATATTTCTGTTTCTTTCAATGGAAACGTGTTATTATGCTTACAAAAGGGTTATTTAAGCATAAACCACCATTTGGGAGTGAATTCCATTAGTTTTGAGCAATATCAAAATTGAAAGGTAAAAATCACATTGTTGGTCAAAAAGTGCTTCTCTCGCTCTGAAAAGCATTTTGCACGCATAAAAACTTGACATGTGAATATTTCTGTTTCTTTCAATGGAAACGTGTTATTATGCTTACAAAAGGGTTATTTAAGCATAAACCACCATTTGGGAGTGAATTCCATTAGTTTTGAGCAATATCAAAATTGAAAGGTCAGAATCACATTGTTGGTCAAAAAGTGCTTCTCTCGCTCTGAAAAGCATTTTGCACACATAAAAACTTGACATGTGAATATTTCTGTTTCTTTCAATGGAAACGTGTTATTATGCTTACAAAAGGGTTATTTAAGCATAAACCACCATTTGGGAGTGAATTCCATTAGTTTTGAGCAATATCAAAATTGAAAGGTAAAAATCACATTGTTGGTCAAAAAGTGCTTCTCTCGCTCTGAAAAGCATTTTGCACGCATAAAAACTTGACATGTGAATATTTCTGTTTCTTTCAATGGAAACGTGTTATTATGCTTACAAAAGGGTTATTTAAGCATAAACCACCATTTGGGAGTGAATTCCATTAGTTTTGAGCAATATCAACATTGTAAGGTAAAAATCACATTGTTGGTCAAAAAGTGCTTCTCTCGCTCTGAAAAGCATTTTGCACACATAAAAACTAGAAACGTGAATATTTCTGTTACTTTCAATGGAAACGTGTTATTATGCTTACAAAAGGGTTATTTAAGCACAAACCACCATTTGGGAGTGAATTCCATTAGTTTTGAGCAATATCAAAATTGAAAGGTAAAAATCACATTGTTGGTCAAAAAGTGCTTCTCTCGCTCTGAAAAGCATTTTGCACGCATAAAAACTTGACATGTGAATATTTCTGTTTCTTTCAATTCAAACGTGTTATTATGCTTACAAAAGGATTATTTAAGCATAAACCACCATTTGGGAGTGAATTCCATTAGTTTTGAGCAATATCAAAATTGAAAGGTCAGAATCACATTGTTGGTCAAAAAGTGCTTCTCTCGCTCTGAAAAGCATTTTGCACACATAAAAACTTGACATGTGAATATTTCTGTTACTTTCAATGGAAACGTGTTATTATGCTTACAAAAGGGTTATTTAAGCATAAACCACCATTTGGGAGTGAATTCCATTAGTTTTGAGCAACATCAAAATTGAAAGGTCAGAGTCACATTGTTGGTCAAAAAGTGCTTCTCTCGCTCTGAAAAGCATTTTGCACGCATAAAAACTTGACATGTGAATATTTCTGTTTCTTTCAATGGAAACGTGTTATTATGCTTACAAAAGGGTTATTTAAGCATAAACCACCATTTGGGAGTGAATTCCATTAGTTTTGAGCAATATCAAAATTGAAAGGTCAGAATCACATTGTTGGTCAAAAAGTGCTTCTCTCGCTCTGAAAAGCATTTTGCACACATAAAAATTTGACATGTGAATATTTCTGTTACTTTCAATGGAAACGTGTTATTATGCTTACAAAATGGTTATTTAAGCATAAACCACCATTTGGGAGTGAATTCCATTAGTTTTGAGCAATATCAACATTGTAAGGTAAAAATCACATTGTTGGTCAAAAAGTGCTTCTCTCTCTCTGAAAAGCATTTTGCACACATAAAAACTTGACATGTGAATATTTCTGTTACTTTCAATGGAAACGTGTTATTATGCTTACAAAAGGGTTATTTAAGCATAAACCACCATTTGGGAGTGAATTCCATTAGTTTTGAGCAATATCAAAATTGAAAGGTCAGAATCACATTGTTGGTCAAAAAGTGCTTCTCTCGCTCTGAAAAGCATTTTGCACACATAAAAACTTGACATGTGAATATTTCTGTTTCTTTCAATGGAAACGTGTTATTATGCTTACAAAAGGGTTATTTAAGCATAAACCACCATTTGGGAGTGAATTCCATTAGTTTTGAGCAATATCAACATTGTAAGGTAAAAATCACATTGTTGGTCAAAAAGTGCTTCTCTCGCTCTGAAAATTATTTTGCACACATAAAAACTTGACATGTGAATATTTCTGTTTCTTTCAATGGAAACGTGTTATTATGCTTACAAAAGGGTTATTTAAGCATAAACCACCATTTGGGAGTGAATTCCATTAGTTTTGAGCAATATCAAAATTGAAAGGTCAGAATCACATTGTTGGTCAAAAAGTGCTTCTCTCGCTCTGAAAAGCATTTTGCACGCATAAAAACTTGACATGTGAATATTTCTGTTTCTTTCAATGGAAACGTGTTATTATGCTTACAAAAGGGTTATTTAAGCATAAACCACCATTTGGGAGTGAATTCCATTAGTTTTGAGCAATATCAAAATTGAAAGGTAAAAATCACATTGTTGGTCAAAAAGTGCTTCTCTCGCTCTGAAAAGCATTTTGCACGCATAAAAACTTGACATGTGAATATTTCTGTTTCTTTCAATGGAAACGTGTTATTATGCTTACAAAAGGGTTATTTAAGCATAAACCACCATTTGGGAGTGAATTCCATTAGTTTTGAGCAATATCAAAATTGAAAGGTCAGAATCACATTGTTGGTCAAAAAGTGCTTCTCTCGCTCTGAAAAGCATTTTGCACACATAAAAACTTGACATGTGAATATTTCTGTTTCTTTCAATGGAAACGTGTTATTATGCTTACAAAAGGGTTATTTAAGCATAAACCACCATTTGGGAGTGAATTCCATTAGTTTTGAGCAATATCAAAATTGAAAGGTAAAAATCACATTGTTGGTCAAAAAGTGCTTCTCTCGCTCTGAAAAGCATTTTGCACGCATAAAAACTTGACATGTGAATATTTCTGTTTCTTTCAATGGAAACGTGTTATTATGCTTACAAAAGGGTTATTTAAGCATAAACCACCATTTGGGAGTGAATTCCATTAGTTTTGAGCAATATCAAAATTGAAAGGTCAGAATCACATTGTTGGTCAAAAAGTGCTTCTCTCGCTCTGAAAAGCATTTTGCACACATAAAAACTTGACATGTGAATATTTCTGTTTCTTTCAATGGAAACGTGTTATTATGCTTACAAAAGGGTTATTTAAGCACAAACCACCATTTGGGAGTGAATTCCATTAGTTTTGAGCAATATCAAAATTGAAAGGTAAAAATCACATTGTTGGTCAAAAAGTGCTTCTCTCGCTCTGAAAAGCATTTTGCACGCATAAAAACTTGACATGTGAATATTTCTGTTTCTTTCAATTCAAACGTGTTATTATGCTTACAAAAGGATTATTTAAGCATAAACCACCATTTGGGAGTGAATTCCATTAGTTTTGAGCAATATCAAAATTGAAAGGTCAGAATCACATTGTTGGTCAAAAAGTGCTTCTCTCGCTCTGAAAAGCATTTTGCACACATAAAAACTTGACAAGTGAATATTTCTGTTTCTTTCAATTCAAACGTGTTTTGATGGTTACAAATGGGTTATTTAAGCATAAACCACCATTTGGGAGTGAATTCCATTAGTTTTGAGCAATATCAACATTGTAAGGTCAGAATCACATTGTTGGTCAAAAAGTGCTTCTCTCGCTCTGAAAAGCATTTTGCACACATAAAAACTAGAAAAGTGAATATTTCGGTTACTTTCAATGGAAACGTGTTATTATGCTTACAAAAGGGTTATTTAAGCATAAACCACCATTTGGGAGTGAATTCCATTAGTTTTGAGCAATATCAACATTCAAAGGTCAGAATCACATTGTTGGTCTAAAAGTGCTTCTCTCGCTCTGAAAAGCATTTTGCACGCATAAAAACTTGACAAGTGAATATTTCTGTTTCTTTCAATGGAAACGTGTTATTATGCTTACAAAAGGGTTATTTAAGCATAAACCACCATTTGGGAGTGAATTCCATTAGTTTTGAGCAATATCAACATTGTAAGGTCAGAATCACATTGTTGGTCAAAAAGTGCTTCTCTCGCTCTGAAAAGCATTTTGCACACATAAAAATTTGACATGTGAATATTTCTGTTACTTTCAATGGAAACGTGTTATTATGCTTACAAAATGGTTATTTAAGCATAAACCACCATTTGGGAGTGAATTCCATTAGTTTTGAGCAATATCAACATTGTAAGGTAAAAATCACATTGTTGGTCAAAAAGTGCTTCTCTCTCTCTGAAAAGCATTTTGCACACATAAAAACTTGACATGTGAATATTTCTGTTACTTTCAATGGAAACGTGTTATTATGCTTACAAAAGGGTTATTTAAGCATAAACCACCATTTGGGAGTGAATTCCATTAGTTTTGAGCAATATCAAAATTGAAAGGTCAGAATCACATTGTTGGTCAAAAAGTGCTTCTCTCGCTCTGAAAAGCATTTTGCACACATAAAAACTTGACATGTGAATATTTCTGTTTCTTTCAATGGAAACGTGTTATTATGCTTACAAAAGGGTTATTTAAGCATAAACCACCATTTGGGAGTGAATTCCATTAGTTTTGAGCAATATCAACATTGTAAGGTAAAAATCACATTGTTGGTCAAAAAGTGCTTCTCTCGCTCTGAAAAGCATTTTGCACACATAAAAACTTGACATGTGAATATTTCTGTTTCTTTCAATGGAAACGTGTTATTATGCTTACAAAAGGGTTATTTAAGCATAAACCACCATTTGGGAGTGAATTCCATTAGTTTTGAGCAATATCAAAATTGAAAGGTCAGAATCACATTGTTGGTCAAAAAGTGCTTCTCTCGCTCTGAAAAGCATTTTGCACGCATAAAAACTTGACATGTGAATATTTCTGTTTCTTTCAATGGAAACGTGTTATTATGCTTACAAAAGGGTTATTTAAGCATAAACCACCATTTGGGAGTGAATTCCATTAGTTTTGAGCAATATCAAAATTGAAAGGTAAAAATCACATTGTTGGTCAAAAAGTGCTTCTCTCGCTCTGAAAAGCATTTTGCACGCATAAAAACTTGACATGTGAATATTTCTGTTTCTTTCAATGGAAACGTGTTATTATGCTTACAAAAGGGTTATTTAAGCATAAACCACCATTTGGGAGTGAATTCCATTAGTTTTGAGCAATATCAAAATTGAAAGGTCAGAATCACATTGTTGGTCAAAAAGTGCTTCTCTCGCTCTGAAAAGCATTTTGCACACATAAAAACTTGACATGTGAATATTTCTGTTTCTTTCAATGGAAACGTGTTATTATGCTTACAAAAGGGTTATTTAAGCATAAACCACCATTTGGGAGTGAATTCCATTAGTTTTGAGCAATATCAAAATTGAAAGGTAAAAATCACATTGTTGGTCAAAAAGTGCTTCTCTCGCTCTGAAAAGCATTTTGCACGCATAAAAACTTGACATGTGAATATTTCTGTTTCTTTCAATGGAAACGTGTTATTATGCTTACAAAAGGGTTATTTAAGCATAAACCACCATTTGGGAGTGAATTCCATTAGTTTTGAGCAATATCAAAATTGAAAGGTCAGAATCACATTGTTGGTCAAAAAGTGCTTCTCTCGCTCTGAAAAGCATTTTGCACACATAAAAACTTGACATGTGAATATTTCTGTTTCTTTCAATGGAAACGTGTTATTATGCTTACAAAAGGGTTATTTAAGCACAAACCACCATTTGGGAGTGAATTCCATTAGTTTTGAGCAATATCAAAATTGAAAGGTAAAAATCACATTGTTGGTCAAAAAGTGCTTCTCTCGCTCTGAAAAGCATTTTGCACGCATAAAAACTTGACATGTGAATATTTCTGTTTCTTTCAATTCAAACGTGTTATTATGCTTACAAAAGGATTATTTAAGCATAAACCACCATTTGGGAGTGAATTCCATTAGTTTTGAGCAATATCAACATTGTAAGGTCAGAATCACATTGTTGGTCAAAAAGTGCTTCTCTCGCTCTGAAAAGCATTTTGCACACATAAAAATTTGACATGTGAATATTTCTGTTACTTTCAATGGAAACGTGTTATTATGCTTACAAAATGGTTATTTAAGCATAAACCACCATTTGGGAGTGAATTCCATTAGTTTTGAGCAATATCAACATTGTAAGGTAAAAATCACATTGTTGGTCAAAAAGTGCTTCTCTCTCTCTGAAAAGCATTTTGCACACATAAAAACTTGACATGTGAATATTTCTGTTACTTTCAATGGAAACGTGTTATTATGCTTACAAAAGGGTTATTTAAGCATAAACCACCATTTGGGAGTGAATTCCATTAGTTTTGAGCAATATCAAAATTGAAAGGTCAGAATCACATTGTTGGTCAAAAAGTGCTTCTCTCGCTCTGAAAAGCATTTTGCACACATAAAAACTTGACATGTGAATATTTCTGTTTCTTTCAATGGAAACGTGTTATTATGCTTACAAAAGGGTTATTTAAGCATAAACCACCATTTGGGAGTGAATTCCATTAGTTTTGAGCAATATCAACATTGTAAGGTAAAAATCACATTGTTGGTCAAAAAGTGCTTCTCTCGCTCTGAAAAGCATTTTGCACACATAAAAACTTGACATGTGAATATTTCTGTTTCTTTCAATGGAAACGTGTTATTATGCTTACAAAAGGGTTATTTAAGCATAAACCACCATTTGGGAGTGAATTCCATTAGTTTTGAGCAATATCAAAATTGAAAGGTCAGAATCACATTGTTGGTCAAAAAGTGCTTCTCTCGCTCTGAAAAGCATTTTGCACGCATAAAAACTTGACATGTGAATATTTCTGTTTCTTTCAATGGAAACGTGTTATTATGCTTACAAAAGGGTTATTTAAGCATAAACCACCATTTGGGAGTGAATTCCATTAGTTTTGAGCAATATCAAAATTGAAAGGTAAAAATCACATTGTTGGTCAAAAAGTGCTTCTCTCGCTCTGAAAAGCATTTTGCACGCATAAAAACTTGACATGTGAATATTTCTGTTTCTTTCAATGGAAACGTGTTATTATGCTTACAAAAGGGTTATTTAAGCATAAACCACCATTTGGGAGTGAATTCCATTAGTTTTGAGCAATATCAACATTCAAAGGTCAGAATCACATTGTTGGTCAAAAAGTGCTTCTCTCGCTCTGAAAAGCATTTTGCACGCATAAAAACTTGACATGTGAATATTTCTGTTTCTTTCAATGGAAACGTGTTATTATGCTTACAAAAGGGTTATTTAAGCATAAACCACCATTTGGGAGTGAATTCCATTAGTTTTGAGCAATATCAAAATTGAAAGGTAAAAATCACATTGTTGGTCAAAAAGTGCTTCTCTCGCTCTGAAAAGCATTTTGCACGCATAAAAACTTGACATGTGAATATTTCTGTTTCTTTCAATGGATACGTGTTATTATGCTTACAAAAGGGTTATTTAAGCATAAACCACCATTTGGGAGTGAATTCCATTAGTTTTGAGCAATATCAAAATTGAAAGGTCAGAATCACATTGTTGGTCAAAAAGTGCTTCTCTCGCTCTGAAAAGCATTTTGCACACATAAAAACTTGACATGTGAATATTTCTGTTTCTTTCAATGGAAACGTGTTATTATGCTTACAAAAGGGTTATTTAAGCACAAACCACCATTTGGGAGTGAATTCCATTAGTTTTGAGCAATATCAAAATTGAAAGGTAAAAATCATATTGTTGGTCAAAAAGTGCTTCTCTCGCTCTGAAAAGCATTTTGCACGCATAAAAACTTGACATGTGAATATTTCTGTTTCTTTCAATTCAAACGTGTTATTATGCTTACAAAAGGATTATTTAAGCATAAACCACCATTTGGGAGTGAATTCCATTAGTTTTGAGCAATATCAAAATTGAAAGGTCAGAATCACATTGTTGGTCAAAAAGTGCTTCTCTCGCTCTGAAAAGCATTTTGCACACATAAAAACTTGACATGTGAATATTTCTGTTACTTTCAATGGAAACGTGTTATTATGCTTACAAAAGGGTTATTTAAGCATAAACCACCATTTGGGAGTGAATTCCATTAGTTTTGAGCAATATCAAAATTGAAAGGTCAGAATCACATTGTTGGTCAAAAAGTGCTTCTCTCGCTCTGAAAAGCATTTTGCACACATAAAAATTTGACATGTGAATATTTCTGTTTCTTTCAATGGAAACGTGTTATTATGCTTACAAAAGGGTTATTTAAGCATAAACCACCATTTGGGAGTGAATTCCATTAGTTTTGAGCAATATCAACATTGTAAGGTAAAAATCACATTGTTGGTCAAAAAGTGCTTCTCTCGCTTTGAAAAGCATTTTGCACGCATAAAAACTTGACATGTGAATATTTCTGTTTCTTTCAATGGAAACGTGTTATTATGCTTACAAAAGGGTTATTTAAGCATAAACCACCATTTGGGAGTGAATTCCATTAGTTTTGAGCAATATCAACATTGTAAGGTAAAAATCACATTGTTGGTCAAAAAGTGCTTCTCTCGCTCTGAAAAGCATTTTGCACACATAAAAACTAGAAACGTGAATATTTCTGTTACTTTCAATGGAAACGTGTTATTATGCTTACAAAAGGGTTATTTAAGCATAAACCACCATTTGGGAGTGAATTCCATTAGTTTTGAGCAATATCAACAGTGTAAGGTAAAAATCACATTGTTGGTCAAAAAGTACTTCTCTCGCTCTGAAAAGCATTTTGCACACATAAAAACTTGACATGTGAATATTTCTGTTTCTTTCAATGGAAACGTGTTATTATGCTTACAAAAGGGTTATTTAAGCATAAACCACCATTTGGGAGTGAATTCCATTAGTTTTGAGCAATATCAAAATTGAAAGGTCAGAATCACATTGTTGGTCAAAAAGTGCTTCTCTCGCTCTGAAAAGCATTTTGCACACATAAAAACTTGACATGTGAATATTTCTGTTACTTTCAATGGAAACGTGTTATTATGCTTACAAAAGGGTTATTTAAGCATAAACCACCATTTGGGAGTGAATTCCATTAGTTTTGAGCAATATCAACATTGTAAGGTAAAAATCACATTGTTGGTCAAAAAGTGCTTCTCTCGCTTTGAAAAGCATTTTGCACGCATAAAAACTTGACATGTGAATATTTCTGTTTCTTTCAATGGAAACGTGTTATTATGCTTACAAAAGGGTTATTTAAGCATAAACCACCATTTGGGAGTGAATTCCATTAGTTTTGAGCAATATCAACATTGTAAGGTAAAAATCACATTGTTGGTCAAAAAGTGCTTCTCTCGCTCTGAAAAGCATTTTGCACACATAAAAACTAGAAACGTGAATATTTCTGTTACTTTCAATGGAAACGTGTTATTATGCTTACAAAAGGGTTATTTAAGCACAAACCACCATTTGGGAGTGAATTCCATTAGTTTTGAGCAATATCAACATTGTAAGGTAAAAATCACATTGTTGGTCAAAAAGTGCTTCTCTCGCTCTGAAAAGCATTTTGCACGCATAAAAACTTGACATGTGAATATTTCTGTTTCTTTCAATGGAAACGTGTTATTATGCTTACAAAAGGGTTATTTAAGCATAAACCACCATTTGGGAGTGAATTCCATTAGTTTTGAGCAATATCAACATTGTAAGGTAAAAATCACATTGTTGGTCAAAAAGTGCTTCTCTCGCTTTGAAAAGCATTTTGCACGCATAAAAACTTGACATGTGAATATTTCTGTTTCTTTCAATGGAAACGTGTTATTATGCTTACAAAAGGGTTATTTAAGCATAAACCACCATTTGGGAGTGAATTCCATTAGTTTTGAGCAATATCAACATTGTAAGGTAAAAATCACATTGTTGGTCAAAAAGTGCTTCTCTCGCTCTGAAAAGCATTTTGCACACATAAAAACTAGAAACGTGAATATTTCTGTTACTTTCAATGGAAACGTGTTATTATGCTTACAAAAGGGTTATTTAAGCACAAACCACCATTTGGGAGTGAATTCCATTAGTTTTGAGCAATATCAAAATTGAAAGGTAAAAATCACATTGTTGGTCAAAAAGTGCTTCTCTCGCTCTGAAAAGCATTTTGCACGCATAAAAACTTGACATGTGAATATTTCTGTTTCTTTCAATTCAAACGTGTTATTATGCTTACAAAAGGATTATTTAAGCATAAACCACCATTTGGGAGTGAATTCCATTAGTTTTGAGCAATATCAAAATTGAAAGGTCAGAATCACATTGTTGGTCAAAAAGTGCTTCTCTCGCTCTGAAAAGCATTTTGCACACATAAAAACTTGACATGTGAATATTTCTGTTACTTTCAATGGAAACGTGTTATTATGCTTACAAAAGGGTTATTTAAGCATAAACCACCATTTGGGAGTGAATTCCATTAGTTTTGAGCAACATCAAAATTGAAAGGTCAGAGTCACATTGTTGGTCAAAAAGTGCTTCTCTCGCTCTGAAAAGCATTTTGCACGCATAAAAACTTGACATGTGAATATTTCTGTTTCTTTCAATGGAAACGTGTTATTATGCTTACAAAAGGGTTATTTAAGCATAAACCACCATTTGGGAGTGAATTCCATTAGTTTTGAGCAATATCAAAATTGAAAGGTCAGAATCACATTGTTGGTCAAAAAGTGCTTCTCTCGCTCTGAAAAGCATTTTGCACACATAAAAATTTGACATGTGAATATTTCTGTTACTTTCAATGGAAACGTGTTATTATGCTTACAAAATGGTTATTTAAGCATAAACCACCATTTGGGAGTGAATTCCATTAGTTTTGAGCAATATCAACATTGTAAGGTAAAAATCACATTGTTGGTCAAAAAGTGCTTCTCTCTCTCTGAAAAGCATTTTGCACACATAAAAACTTGACATGTGAATATTTCTGTTACTTTCAATGGAAACGTGTTATTATGCTTACAAAAGGGTTATTTAAGCATAAACCACCATTTGGGAGTGAATTCCATTAGTTTTGAGCAATATCAAAATTGAAAGGTCAGAATCACATTGTTGGTCAAAAAGTGCTTCTCTCGCTCTGAAAAGCATTTTGCACACATAAAAACTTGACATGTGAATATTTCTGTTTCTTTCAATGGAAACGTGTTATTATGCTTACAAAAGGGTTATTTAAGCATAAACCACCATTTGGGAGTGAATTCCATTAGTTTTGAGCAATATCAACATTGTAAGGTAAAAATCACATTGTTGGTCAAAAAGTGCTTCTCTCGCTCTGAAAATTATTTTGCACACATAAAAACTTGACATGTGAATATTTCTGTTTCTTTCAATGGAAACGTGTTATTATGCTTACAAAAGGGTTATTTAAGCATAAACCACCATTTGGGAGTGAATTCCATTAGTTTTGAGCAATATCAAAATTGAAAGGTCAGAATCACATTGTTGGTCAAAAAGTGCTTCTCTCGCTCTGAAAAGCATTTTGCACGCATAAAAACTTGACATGTGAATATTTCTGTTTCTTTCAATGGAAACGTGTTATTATGCTTACAAAAGGGTTATTTAAGCATAAACCACCATTTGGGAGTGAATTCCATTAGTTTTGAGCAATATCAAAATTGAAAGGTAAAAATCACATTGTTGGTCAAAAAGTGCTTCTCTCGCTTTGAAAAGCATTTTGCACGCATAAAAACTTGACATGTGAATATTTCTGTTTCTTTCAATGGAAACGTGTTATTATGCTTACAAAAGGGTTATTTAAGCATAAACCACCATTTGGGAGTGAATTCCATTAGTTTTGAGCAATATCAAAATTGAAAGGTCAGAATCACATTGTTGGTCAAAAAGTGCTTCTCTCGCTCTGAAAAGCATTTTGCACACATAAAAACTTGACATGTGAATATTTCTGTTTCTTTCAATGGAAACGTGTTATTATGCTTACAAAAGGGTTATTTAAGCATAAACCACCATTTGGGAGTGAATTCCATTAGTTTTGAGCAATATCAAAATTGAAAGGTAAAAATCACATTGTTGGTCAAAAAGTGCTTCTCTCGCTCTGAAAAGCATTTTGCACGCATAAAAACTTGACATGTGAATATTTCTGTTTCTTTCAATGGAAACGTGTTATTATGCTTACAAAAGGGTTATTTAAGCATAAACCACCATTTGGGAGTGAATTCCATTAGTTTTGAGCAATATCAAAATTGAAAGGTCAGAATCACATTGTTGGTCAAAAAGTGCTTCTCTCGCTCTGAAAAGCATTTTGCACACATAAAAACTTGACATGTGAATATTTCTGTTTCTTTCAATGGAAACGTGTTATTATGCTTACAAAAGGGTTATTTAAGCACAAACCACCATTTGGGAGTGAATTCCATTAGTTTTGAGCAATATCAAAATTGAAAGGTAAAAATCACATTGTTGGTCAAAAAGTGCTTCTCTCGCTCTGAAAAGCATTTTGCACGCATAAAAACTTGACATGTGAATATTTCTGTTTCTTTCAATTCAAACGTGTTATTATGCTTACAAAAGGATTATTTAAGCATAAACCACCATTTGGGAGTGAATTCCATTAGTTTTGAGCAATATCAAAATTGAAAGGTCAGAATCACATTGTTGGTCAAAAAGTGCTTCTCTCGCTCTGAAAAGCATTTTGCACACATAAAAACTTGACATGTGAATATTTCTGTTACTTTCAATGGAAACGTGTTATTATGCTTACAAAAGGGTTATTTAAGCATAAACCACCATTTGGGAGTGAATTCCATTAGTTTTGAGCAACATCAAAATTGAAAGGTCAGAGTCACATTGTTGGTCAAAAAGTGCTTCTCTCGCTCTGAAAAGCATTTTGCACGCATAAAAACTTGACATGTGAATATTTCTGTTTCTTTCAATGGAAACGTGTTATTATGCTTACAAAAGGGTTATTTAAGCATAAACCACCATTTGGGAGTGAATTCCATTAGTTTTGAGCAATATCAAAATTGAAAGGTCAGAATCACATTGTTGGTCAAAAAGTGCTTCTCTCGCTCTGAAAAGCATTTTGCACACATAAAAACTTGACATGTGAATATTTCTGTTACTTTCAATGGAAACGTGTTATTATGCTTACAAAAGGGTTATTTAAGCATAAACCACCATTTGGGAGTGAATTCCATTAGTTTTGAGCAACATCAAAATTGAAAGGTCAGAGTCACATTGTTGGTCAAAAAGTGCTTCTCTCGCTCTGAAAAGCATTTTGCACGCATAAAAACTTGACATGTGAATATTTCTGTTTCTTTCAATGGAAACGTGTTATTATGCTTACAAAAGGGTTATTTAAGCATAAACCACCATTTGGGAGTGAATTCCATTAGTTTTGAGCAATATCAAAATTGAAAGGTCAGAATCACATTGTTGGTCAAAAAGTGCTTCTCTCGCTCTGAAAAGCATTTTGCACACATAAAAATTTGACATGTGAATATTTCTGTTACTTTCAATGGAAACGTGTTATTATGCTTACAAAATGGTTATTTAAGCATAAACCACCATTTGGGAGTGAATTCCATTAGTTTTGAGCAATATCAACATTGTAAGGTAAAAATCACATTGTTGGTCAAAAAGTGCTTCTCTCTCTCTGAAAAGCATTTTGCACACATAAAAACTTGACGTGAATATTTCTGTAACTTTCAATGGAAACGTGTTATTATGCTTACAAAAGGGTTATTTAAGCATAAACCACCATTTGGGAGTGAATTCCATTAGTTTTGAGCAATATCAAAATTGAAAGGTCAGAATCACATTGTTGGTCAAAAAGTGCTTCTCTCGCTCTGAAAAGCATTTTGCACAAATAAAAACTTGACATGTGAATATTTCTGTTTCTTTCAATGGAAACGTGTTATTATGCTTACAAAAGGGTTATTTAAGCATAAACCACCATTTGGGAGTGAATTCCATTAGTTTTGAGCAATATCAACATTGTAAGGTAAAAATCACATTGTTGGTCAAAAAGTGCTTCTCTCGCTCTGAAAAGCATTTTGCACACATAAAAACTTGACATGTGAATATTTCTGTTTCTTTCAATGGAAACGTGTTATTATGCTTACAAAAGGGTTATTTAAGCATAAACCACCATTTGGGAGTGAATTCCATTAGTTTTGAGCAATATCAAAATTGAAAGGTCAGAATCACATTGTTGGTCAAAAAGTGCTTCTCTCGCTCTGAAAAGCATTTTGCACGCATAAAAACTTGACATGTGAATATTTCTGTTTCTTTCAATGGAAACGTGTTATTATGCTTACAAAAGGGTTATTTAAGCATAAACCACCATTTGGGAGTGAATTCCATTAGTTTTGAGCAATATCAAAATTGAAAGGTCAGAATCACATTGTTGGTCAAAAAGTGCTTCTCTCGCTCTGAAAAGCATTTTGCACACATAAAAACTTGACATGTGAATATTTCTGTTTCTTTCAATGGAAACGTGTTATTATGCTTACAAAAGGGTTATTTAAGCACAAACCACCATTTGGGAGTGAATTCCATTAGTTTTGAGCAATATCAAAATTGAAAGGTAAAAATCACATTGTTGGTCAAAAAGTGCTTCTCTCGCTCTGAAAAGCATTTTGCACACATAAAAACTTGACATGTGAATATTTCTGTTTCTTTCAATTCAAACGTGTTTTGATGGTTACAAATGGGTTATTTAAGCATAAACCACCATTTGGGAGTGAATTCCATTAGTTTTGAGCAATATCAACATTGTAAGGTCAGAATCACATTGTTGGTCAAAAAGTGCTTCTCTCGCTCTGAAAAGCATTTTGCACACATAAAAACTAGAAAAGTGAATATTTCGGTTACTTTCAATGGAAACGTGTTATTATGCTTACAAAAGGGTTATTTAAGCATAAACCACCATTTGGGAGTGAATTCCATTAGTTTTGAGCAATATCAACATTCAAAGGTCAGAATCACATTGTTGGTCTAAAAGTGCTTCTCTCGCTCTGAAAAGCATTTTGCACGCATAAAAACTTGACAAGTGAATATTTCTGTTTCTTTCAATGGAAACGTGTTATTATGCTTACAAAAGGGTTATTTAAGCATAAACCACCATTTGGGAGTGAATTCCATTAGTTTTGAGCAATATCAACATTGTAAGGTCAGAATCACATTGTTGGTCAAAAAGTGCTTCTCTCGCTCTGAAAAGCATTTTGCACACATAAAAATTTGACATGTGAATATTTCTGTTACTTTCAATGGAAACGTGTTATTATGCTTACAAAATGGTTATTTAAGCATAAACCACCATTTGGGAGTGAATTCCATTAGTTTTGAGCAATATCAACATTGTAAGGTAAAAATCACATTGTTGGTCAAAAAGTGCTTCTCTCTCTCTGAAAAGCATTTTGCACACATAAAAACTTGACATGTGAATAT
The DNA here is from genome assembly GCF_949987615.1 of Pollachius pollachius. Classification (NCBI taxonomy): domain Eukaryota; kingdom Metazoa; phylum Chordata; class Actinopteri; order Gadiformes; family Gadidae; genus Pollachius; species Pollachius pollachius. The sequence goes on from NW_027641528.1 coordinate 41,932, forward strand.
TTCTGTTACTTTCAATGGAAACGTGTTATTATGCTTACAAAAGGGTTATTTAAGCATAAACCACCATTTGGGAGTGAATTCCATTAGTTTTGAGCAATATCAAAATTGAAAGGTCAGAATCACATTGTTGGTCAAAAAGTGCTTCTCTCGCTCTGAAAAGCATTTTGCACACATAAAAACTTGACATGTGAATATTTCTGTTTCTTTCAATGGAAACGTGTTATTATGCTTACAAAAGGGTTATTTAAGCATAAACCACCATTTGGGAGTGAATTCCATTAGTTTTGAGCAATATCAACATTGTAAGGTAAAAATCACATTGTTGGTCAAAAAGTGCTTCTCTCGCTCTGAAAAGCATTTTGCACACATAAAAACTTGACATGTGAATATTTCTGTTTCTTTCAATGGAAACGTGTTATTATGCTTACAAAAGGGTTATTTAAGCATAAACCACCATTTGGGAGTGAATTCCATTAGTTTTGAGCAATATCAAAATTGAAAGGTCAGAATCACATTGTTGGTCAAAAAGTGCTTCTCTCGCTCTGAAAAGCATTTTGCACGCATAAAAACTTGACATGTGAATATTTCTGTTTCTTTCAATGGAAACGTGTTATTATGCTTACAAAAGGGTTATTTAAGCATAAACCACCATTTGGGAGTGAATTCCATTAGTTTTGAGCAATATCAAAATTGAAAGGTAAAAATCACATTGTTGGTCAAAAAGTGCTTCTCTCGCTCTGAAAAGCATTTTGCACGCATAAAAACTTGACATGTGAATATTTCTGTTTCTTTCAATGGAAACGTGTTATTATGCTTACAAAAGGGTTATTTAAGCATAAACCACCATTTGGGAGTGAATTCCATTAGTTTTGAGCAATATCAAAATTGAAAGGTCAGAATCACATTGTTGGTCAAAAAGTGCTTCTCTCGCTCTGAAAAGCATTTTGCACACATAAAAACTTGACATGTGAATATTTCTGTTTCTTTCAATGGAAACGTGTTATTATGCTTACAAAAGGGTTATTTAAGCATAAACCACCATTTGGGAGTGAATTCCATTAGTTTTGAGCAATATCAAAATTGAAAGGTAAAAATCACATTGTTGGTCAAAAAGTGCTTCTCTCGCTCTGAAAAGCATTTTGCACGCATAAAAACTTGACATGTGAATATTTCTGTTTCTTTCAATGGAAACGTGTTATTATGCTTACAAAAGGGTTATTTAAGCATAAACCACCATTTGGGAGTGAATTCCATTAGTTTTGAGCAATATCAAAATTGAAAGGTCAGAATCACATTGTTGGTCAAAAAGTGCTTCTCTCGCTCTGAAAAGCATTTTGCACACATAAAAACTTGACATGTGAATATTTCTGTTTCTTTCAATGGAAACGTGTTATTATGCTTACAAAAGGGTTATTTAAGCACAAACCACCATTTGGGAGTGAATTCCATTAGTTTTGAGCAATATCAAAATTGAAAGGTAAAAATCACATTGTTGGTCAAAAAGTGCTTCTCTCGCTCTGAAAAGCATTTTGCACGCATAAAAACTTGACATGTGAATATTTCTGTTTCTTTCAATTCAAACGTGTTATTATGCTTACAAAAGGATTATTTAAGCATAAACCACCATTTGGGAGTGAATTCCATTAGTTTTGAGCAATATCAACATTGTAAGGTCAGAATCACATTGTTGGTCAAAAAGTGCTTCTCTCGCTCTGAAAAGCATTTTGCACACATAAAAATTTGACATGTGAATATTTCTGTTACTTTCAATGGAAACGTGTTATTATGCTTACAAAAGGGTTATTTAAGCATAAACCACCATTTGGGAGTGAATTCCATTAGTTTTGAGCAATATCAACATTCAAAGGTCAGAATCACATTGTTGGTCTAAAAGTGCTTCTCTCGCTCTGAAAAGCATTTTGCACGCATAAAAACTTGACAAGTGAATATTTCTGTTTCTTTCAATGGAAACGTGTTATTATGCTTACAAAAGGGTTATTTAAGCATAAACCACCATTTGGGAGTGAATTCCATTAGTTTTGAGCAATATCAACATTGTAAGGTCAGAATCACATTGTTGGTCAAAAAGTGCTTCTCTCGCTCTGAAAAGCATTTTGCACACATAAAAATTTGACATGTGAATATTTCTGTTACTTTCAATGGAAACGTGTTATTATGCTTACAAAATGGTTATTTAAGCATAAACCACCATTTGGGAGTGAATTCCATTAGTTTTGAGCAATATCAACATTGTAAGGTAAAAATCACATTGTTGGTCAAAAAGTGCTTCTCTCTCTCTGAAAAGCATTTTGCACACATAAAAACTTGACATGTGAATATTTCTGTTACTTTCAATGGAAACGTGTTATTATGCTTACAAAAGGGTTATTTAAGCATAAACCACCATTTGGGAGTGAATTCCATTAGTTTTGAGCAATATCAAAATTGAAAGGTCAGAATCACATTGTTGGTCAAAAAGTGCTTCTCTCGCTCTGAAAAGCATTTTGCACACATAAAAACTTGACATGTGAATATTTCTGTTTCTTTCAATGGAAACGTGTTATTATGCTTACAAAAGGGTTATTTAAGCATAAACCACCATTTGGGAGTGAATTCCATTAGTTTTGAGCAATATCAACATTGTAAGGTAAAAATCACATTGTTGGTCAAAAAGTGCTTCTCTCGCTCTGAAAAGCATTTTGCACACATAAAAACTTGACATGTGAATATTTCTGTTTCTTTCAATGGAAACGTGTTATTATGCTTACAAAAGGGTTATTTAAGCATAAACCACCATTTGGGAGTGAATTCCATTAGTTTTGAGCAATATCAAAATTGAAAGGTCAGAATCACATTGTTGGTCAAAAAGTGCTTCTCTCGCTCTGAAAAGCATTTTGCACGCATAAAAACTTGACATGTGAATATTTCTGTTTCTTTCAATGGAAACGTGTTATTATGCTTACAAAAGGGTTATTTAAGCATAAACCACCATTTGGGAGTGAATTCCATTAGTTTTGAGCAATATCAAAATTGAAAGGTAAAAATCACATTGTTGGTCAAAAAGTGCTTCTCTCGCTCTGAAAAGCATTTTGCACGCATAAAAACTTGACATGTGAATATTTCTGTTTCTTTCAATGGAAACGTGTTATTATGCTTACAAAAGGGTTATTTAAGCATAAACCACCATTTGGGAGTGAATTCCATTAGTTTTGAGCAATATCAAAATTGAAAGGTCAGAATCACATTGTTGGTCAAAAAGTGCTTCTCTCGCTCTGAAAAGCATTTTGCACACATAAAAACTTGACATGTGAATATTTCTGTTTCTTTCAATGGAAACGTGTTATTATGCTTACAAAAGGGTTATTTAAGCATAAACCACCATTTGGGAGTGAATTCCATTAGTTTTGAGCAATATCAAAATTGAAAGGTAAAAATCACATTGTTGGTCAAAAAGTGCTTCTCTCGCTCTGAAAAGCATTTTGCACGCATAAAAACTTGACATGTGAATATTTCTGTTTCTTTCAATGGAAACGTGTTATTATGCTTACAAAAGGGTTATTTAAGCATAAACCACCATTTGGGAGTGAATTCCATTAGTTTTGAGCAATATCAAAATTGAAAGGTCAGAATCACATTGTTGGTCAAAAAGTGCTTCTCTCGCTCTGAAAAGCATTTTGCACACATAAAAACTTGACATGTGAATATTTCTGTTTCTTTCAATGGAAACGTGTTATTATGCTTACAAAAGGGTTATTTAAGCACAAACCACCATTTGGGAGTGAATTCCATTAGTTTTGAGCAATATCAAAATTGAAAGGTAAAAATCACATTGTTGGTCAAAAAGTGCTTCTCTCGCTCTGAAAAGCATTTTGCACGCATAAAAACTTGACATGTGAATATTTCTGTTTCTTTCAATTCAAACGTGTTATTATGCTTACAAAAGGATTATTTAAGCATAAACCACCATTTGGGAGTGAATTCCATTAGTTTTGAGCAATATCAACATTGTAAGGTCAGAATCACATTGTTGGTCAAAAAGTGCTTCTCTCGCTCTGAAAAGCATTTTGCACACATAAAAATTTGACATGTGAATATTTCTGTTACTTTCAATGGAAACGTGTTATTATGCTTACAAAATGGTTATTTAAGCATAAACCACCATTTGGGAGTGAATTCCATTAGTTTTGAGCAATATCAACATTGTAAGGTAAAAATCACATTGTTGGTCAAAAAGTGCTTCTCTCTCTCTGAAAAGCATTTTGCACACATAAAAACTTGACATGTGAATATTTCTGTTACTTTCAATGGAAACGTGTTATTATGCTTACAAAAGGGTTATTTAAGCATAAACCACCATTTGGGAGTGAATTCCATTAGTTTTGAGCAATATCAAAATTGAAAGGTCAGAATCACATTGTTGGTCAAAAAGTGCTTCTCTCGCTCTGAAAAGCATTTTGCACACATAAAAACTTGACATGTGAATATTTCTGTTTCTTTCAATGGAAACGTGTTATTATGCTTACAAAAGGGTTATTTAAGCATAAACTACCATTTGGGAGTGAATTCCATTAGTTTTGAGCAATATCAACATTGTAAGGTAAAAATCACATTGTTGGTCAAAAAGTGCTTCTCTCGCTCTGAAAAGCATTTTGCACACATAAAAACTTGACATGTGAATATTTCTGTTTCTTTCAATGGAAACGTGTTATTATGCTTACAAAAGGGTTATTTAAGCATAAACCACCATTTGGGAGTGAATTCCATTAGTTTTGAGCAATATCAAAATTGAAAGGTCAGAATCACATTGTTGGTCAAAAAGTGCTTCTCTCGCTCTGAAAAGCATTTTGCACGCATAAAAACTTGACATGTGAATATTTCTGTTTCTTTCAATGGAAACGTGTTATTATGCTTACAAAAGGGTTATTTAAGCATAAACCACCATTTGGGAGTGAATTCCATTAGTTTTGAGCAATATCAAAATTGAAAGGTAAAAATCACATTGTTGGTCAAAAAGTGCTTCTCTCGCTCTGAAAAGCATTTTGCACGCATAAAAACTTGACATGTGAATATTTCTGTTTCTTTCAATGGAAACGTGTTATTATGCTTACAAAAGGGTTATTTAAGCATAAACCACCATTTGGGAGTGAATTCCATTAGTTTTGAGCAATATCAAAATTGAAAGGTCAGAATCACATTGTTGGTCAAAAAGTGCTTCTCTCGCTCTGAAAAGCATTTTGCACACATAAAAACTTGACATGTGAATATTTCTGTTTCTTTCAATGGAAACGTGTTATTATGCTTACAAAAGGGTTATTTAAGCATAAACCACCATTTGGGAGTGAATTCCATTAGTTTTGAGCAATATCAAAATTGAAAGGTAAAAATCACATTGTTGGTCAAAAAGTGCTTCTCTCGCTCTGAAAAGCATTTTGCACGCATAAAAACTTGACATGTGAATATTTCTGTTTCTTTCAATGGAAACGTGTTATTATGCTTACAAAAGGGTTATTTAAGCATAAACCACCATTTGGGAGTGAATTCCATTAGTTTTGAGCAATATCAAAATTGAAAGGTCAGAATCACATTGTTGGTCAAAAAGTGCTTCTCTCGCTCTGAAAAGCATTTTGCACACATAAAAACTTGACATGTGAATATTTCTGTTTCTTTCAATGGAAACGTGTTATTATGCTTACAAAAGGGTTATTTAAGCACAAACCACCATTTGGGAGTGAATTCCATTAGTTTTGAGCAATATCAAAATTGAAAGGTAAAAATCACATTGTTGGTCAAAAAGTGCTTCTCTCGCTCTGAAAAGCATTTTGCACGCATAAAAACTTGACATGTGAATATTTCTGTTTCTTTCAATTCAAACGTGTTATTATGCTTACAAAAGGATTATTTAAGCATAAACCACCATTTGGGAGTGAATTCCATTAGTTTTGAGCAATATCAAAATTGAAAGGTCAGAATCACATTGTTGGTCAAAAAGTGCTTCTCTCGCTCTGAAAAGCATTTTGCACACATAAAAACTTGACATGTGAATATTTCTGTTACTTTCAATGGAAACGTGTTATTATGCTTACAAAAGGGTTATTTAAGCATAAACCACCATTTGGGAGTGAATTCCATTAGTTTTGAGCAACATCAAAATTGAAAGGTCAGAGTCACATTGTTGGTCAAAAAGTGCTTCTCTCGCTCTGAAAAGCATTTTGCACGCATAAAAACTTGACATGTGAATATTTCTGTTTCTTTCAATGGAAACGTGTTATTATGCTTACAAAAGGGTTATTTAAGCATAAACCACCATTTGGGAGTGAATTCCATTAGTTTTGAGCAATATCAAAATTGAAAGGTCAGAATCACATTGTTGGTCAAAAAGTGCTTCTCTCGCTCTGAAAAGCATTTTGCACACATAAAAACTTGACATGTGAATATTTCTGTTACTTTCAATGGAAACGTGTTATTATGCTTACAAAAGGGTTATTTAAGCATAAACCACCATTTGGGAGTGAATTCCATTAGTTTTGAGCAACATCAAAATTGAAAGGTCAGAGTCACATTGTTGGTCAAAAAGTGCTTCTCTCGCTCTGAAAAGCATTTTGCACGCATAAAAACTTGACATGTGAATATTTCTGTTTCTTTCAATGGAAACGTGTTATTATGCTTACAAAAGGGTTATTTAAGCATAAACCACCATTTGGGAGTGAATTCCATTAGTTTTGAGCAATATCAAAATTGAAAGGTCAGAATCACATTGTTGGTCAAAAAGTGCTTCTCTCGCTCTGAAAAGCATTTTGCACACATAAAAATTTGACATGTGAATATTTCTGTTACTTTCAATGGAAACGTGTTATTATGCTTACAAAATGGTTATTTAAGCATAAACCACCATTTGGGAGTGAATTCCATTAGTTTTGAGCAATATCAACATTGTAAGGTAAAAATCACATTGTTGGTCAAAAAGTGCTTCTCTCTCTCTGAAAAGCATTTTGCACACATAAAAACTTGACATGTGAATATTTCTGTAACTTTCAATGGAAACGTGTTATTATGCTTACAAAAGGGTTATTTAAGCATAAACCACCATTTGGGAGTGAATTCCATTAGTTTTGAGCAATATCAAAATTGAAAGGTCAGAATCACATTGTTGGTCAAAAAGTGCTTCTCTCGCTCTGAAAAGCATTTTGCACACATAAAAACTTGACATGTGAATATTTCTGTTTCTTTCAATGGAAACGTGTTATTATGCTTACAAAAGGGTTATTTAAGCATAAACCACCATTTGGGAGTGAATTCCATTAGTTTTGAGCAATATCAACATTGTAAGGTAAAAATCACATTGTTGGTCAAAAAGTGCTTCTCTCGCTCTGAAAAGCATTTTGCACACATAAAAACTTGACATGTGAATATTTCTGTTTCTTTCAATGGAAACGTGTTATTATGCTTACAAAAGGGTTATTTAAGCATAAACCACCATTTGGGAGTGAATTCCATTAGTTTTGAGCAATATCAAAATTGAAAGGTCAGAATCACATTGTTGGTCAAAAAGTGCTTCTCTCGCTCTGAAAAGCATTTTGCACGCATAAAAACTTGACGTGAATATTTCTGTTTCTTTCAATGGAAACGTGTTATTATGCTTACAAAAGGGTTATTTAAGCATAAACCACCATTTGGGAGTGAATTCCATTAGTTTTGAGCAATATCAAAATTGAAAGGTCAGAATCACATTGTTGGTCAAAAAGTGCTTCTCTCGCTCTGAAAAGCATTTTGCACACATAAAAACTTGACATGTGAATATTTCTGTTTCTTTCAATGGAAACGTGTTATTATGCTTACAAAAGGGTTATTTAAGCACAAACCACCATTTGGGAGTGAATTCCATTAGTTTTGAGCAATATCAAAATTGAAAGGTAAAAATCACATTGTTGGTCAAAAAGTGCTTCTCTCGCTCTGAAAAGCATTTTGCACGCATAAAAACTTGACATGTGAATATTTCTGTTTCTTTCAATTCAAACGTGTTATTATGCTTACAAAAGGATTATTTAAGCATAAACCACCATTTGGGAGTGAATTCCATTAGTTTTGAGCAATATCAAAATTGAAAGGTCAGAATCACATTGTTGGTCAAAAAGTGCTTCTCTCGCTCTGAAAAGCATTTTGCACACATAAAAACTTGACAAGTGAATATTTCTGTTTCTTTCAATTCAAACGTGTTTTGATGGTTACAAATGGGTTATTTAAGCATAAACCACCATTTGGGAGTGAATTCCATTAGTTTTGAGCAATATCAACATTGTAAGGTCAGAATCACATTTGTTGGTCAAAAAGTGCTTCTCTCGCTCTGAAAAGCATTTTGCACACATAAAAACTAGAAAAGTGAATATTTCGGTTACTTTCAATGGAAACGTGTTATTATGCTTACAAAAGGGTTATTTAAGCATAAACCACCATTTGGGAGTGAATTCCATTAGTTTTGAGCAATATCAACATTCAAAGGTCAGAATCACATTGTTGGTCTAAAAGTGCTTCTCTCGCTCTGAAAAGCATTTTGCACGCATAAAAACTTGACATGTGAATATTTCTGTTTCTTTCAATGGAAACGTGTTATTATGCTTACAAAAGGGTTATTTAAGCATAAACCACCATTTGGGAGTGAATTCCATTAGTTTTGAGCAATATCAACATTGTAAGGTAAAAATCACATTGTTGGTCAAAAAGTGCTTCTCTCGCTCTGAAAAGCATTTTGCACACATAAAAACTAGAAACGTGAATATTTCTGTTACTTTCAATGGAAACGTGTTATTATGCTTACAAAAGGGTTATTTAAGCACAAACCACCATTTGGGAGTGAATTCCATTAGTTTTGAGCAATATCAAAATTGAAAGGTAAAAATCACATTGTTGGTCAAAAAGTGCTTCTCTCGCTCTGAAAAGCATTTTGCACGCATAAAAACTTGACATGTGAATATTTCTGTTTCTTTCAATTCAAACGTGTTATTATGCTTACAAAAGGATTATTTAAGCATAAACCACCATTTGGGAGTGAATTCCATTAGTTTTGAGCAATATCAAAATTGAAAGGTCAGAATCACATTGTTGGTCAAAAAGTGCTTCTCTCGCTCTGAAAAGCATTTTGGACACATAAAAACTTGACATGTGAATATTTCTGTTACTTTCAATGGAAACGTGTTATTATGCTTACAAAAGGGTTATTTAAGCATAAACCACCATTTGGGAGTGAATTCCATTAGTTTTGAGCAACATCAAAATTGAAAGGTCAGAGTCACATTGTTGGTCAAAAAGTGCTTCTCTCGCTCTGAAAAGCATTTTGCACGCATAAAAACTTGACATGTGAATATTTCTGTTTCTTTCAATGGAAACGTGTTATTATGCTTACAAAAGGGTTATTTAAGCATAAACCACCATTTGGGAGTGAATTCCATTAGTTTTGAGCAATATCAAAATTGAAAGGTCAGAATCACATTGTTGGTCAAAAAGTGCTTCTCTCGCTCTGAAAAGCATTTTGCACACATAAAAACTTGACATGTGAATATTTCTGTTACTTTCAATGGAAACGTGTTATTATGCTTACAAAAGGGTTATTTAAGCATAAACCACCATTTGGGAGTGAATTCCATTAGTTTTGAGCAACATCAAAATTGAAAGGTCAGAGTCACATTGTTGGTCAAAAAGTGCTTCTCTCGCTCTGAAAAGCATTTTGCACGCATAAAAACTTGACATGTGAATATTTCTGTTTCTTTCAATGGAAACGTGTTATTATGCTTACAAAAGGGTTATTTAAGCATAAACCACCATTTGGGAGTGAATTCCATTAGTTTTGAGCAATATCAAAATTGAAAGGTCAGAATCACATTGTTGGTCAAAAAGTGCTTCTCTCGCTCTGAAAAGCATTTTGCACACATAAAAATTTGACATGTGAATATTTCTGTTACTTTCAATGGAAACGTGTTATTATGCTTACAAAATGGTTATTTAAGCATAAACCACCATTTGGGAGTGAATTCCATTAGTTTTGAGCAATATCAACATTGTAAGGTAAAAATCACATTGTTGGTCAAAAAGTGCTTCTCTCTCTCTGAAAAGCATTTTGCACACATAAAAACTTGACATGTGAATATTTCTGTTACTTTCAATGGAAACGTGTTATTATGCTTACAAAAGGGTTATTTAAGCATAAACCACCATTTGGGAGTGAATTCCATTAGTTTTGAGCAATATCAAAATTGAAAGGTCAGAATCACATTGTTGGTCAAAAAGTGCTTCTCTCGCTCTGAAAAGCATTTTGCACACATAAAAACTTGACATGTGAATATTTCTGTTTCTTTCAATGGAAACGTGTTATTATGCTTACAAAAGGGTTATTTAAGCATAAACCACCATTTGGGAGTGAATTCCATTAGTTTTGAGCAATATCAACATTGTAAGGTAAAAATCACATTGTTGGTCAAAAAGTGCTTCTCTCGCTCTGAAAAGCATTTTGCACACATAAAAACTTGACATGTGAATATTTCTGTTTCTTTCAATGGAAACGTGTTATTATGCTTACAAAAGGGTTATTTAAGCATAAACCACCATTTGGGAGTGAATTCCATTAGTTTTGAGCAATATCAAAATTGAAAGGTCAGAATCACATTGTTGGTCAAAAAGTGCTTCTCTCGCTCTGAAAAGCATTTTGCACGCATAAAAACTTGACATGTGAATATTTCTGTTTCTTTCAATGGAAACGTGTTATTATGCTTACAAAATTGTTATTTAAGCATAAACCACCATTTGGGAGTGAATTCCATTAGTTTTGAGCAATATCAAAATTGAAAGGTAAAAATCACATTGTTGGTCAAAAAGTGCTTCTCTCGCTCTGAAAAGCATTTTGCACGCATAAAAACTTGACATGTGAATATTTCTGTTTCTTTCAATGGAAACGTGTTATTATGCTTACAAAAGGGTTATTTAAGCATAAACCACCATTTGGGAGTGAATTCCATTAGTTTTGAGCAATATCAAAATTGAAAGGTCAGAATCACATTGTTGGTCAAAAAGTGCTTCTCTCGCTCTGAAAAGCATTTTGCACACATAAAAACTTGACATGTGAATATTTCTGTTTCTTTCAATGGAAACGTGTTATTATGCTTACAAAAGGGTTATTTAAGCATAAACCACCATTTGGGAGTGAATTCCATTAGTTTTGAGCAATATCAAAATTGAAAGGTAAAAATCACATTGTTGGTCAAAAAGTGCTTCTCTCGCTCTGAAAAGCATTTTGCACGCATAAAAACTTGACATGTGAATATTTCTGTTTCTTTCAATGGAAACGTGTTATTATGCTTACAAAAGGGTTATTTAAGCATAAACCACCATTTGGGAGTGAATTCCATTAGTTTTGAGCAATATCAAAATTGAAAGGTCAGAATCACATTGTTGGTCAAAAAGTGCTTCTCTCGCTCTGAAAAGCATTTTGCACACATAAAAACTTGACATGTGAATATTTCTGTTTCTTTCAATGGAAACGTGTTATTATGCTTACAAAAGGGTTATTTAAGCACAAACCACCATTTGGGAGTGAATTCCATTAGTTTTGAGCAATATCAAAATTGAAAGGTAAAAATCACATTGTTGGTCAAAAAGTGCTTCTCTCGCTCTGAAAAGCATTTTGCACGCATAAAAACTTGACATGTGAATATTTCTGTTTCTTTCAATGGAAACGTGTTATTATGCTTACAAAAGGGTTATTTAAGCATAAACCACCATTTGGGAGTGAATTCCATTAGTTTTGAGCAATATCAAAATTGAAAGGTCAGAATCACATTGTTGGTCAAAAAGTGCTTCTCTCGCTCTGAAAAGCATTTTGCACACATAAAAACTTGACATGTGAATATTTCTGTTACTTTCAATGGAAACGTGTTATTATGCTTACAAAAGGGTTATTTAAGCATAAACCACCATTTGGGAGTGAATTCCATTAGTTTTGAGCAACATCAAAATTGAAAGGTCAGAGTCACATTGTTGGTCAAAAAGTGCTTCTCTCGCTCTGAAAAGCATTTTGCACGCATAAAAACTTGACATGTGAATATTTCTGTTTCTTTCAATGGAAACGTGTTATTATGCTTACAAAAGGGTTATTTAAGCATAAACCACCATTTGGGAGTGAATTCCATTAGTTTTGAGCAATATCAAAATTGAAAGGTCAGAATCACATTGTTGGTCAAAAAGTGCTTCTCTCGCTCTGAAAAGCATTTTGCACACATAAAAATTTGACATGTGAATATTTCTGTTACTTTCAATGGAAACGTGTTATTATGCTTACAAAATGGTTATTTAAGCATAAACCACCATTTGGGAGTGAATTCCATTAGTTTTGAGCAATATCAACATTGTAAGGTAAAAATCACATTGTTGGTCAAAAAGTGCTTCTCTCTCTCTGAAAAGCATTTTGCACACATAAAAACTTGACATGTGAATATTTCTGTTACTTTCAATGGAAACGTGTTATTATGCTTACAAAAGGGTTATTTAAGCATAAACCACCATTTGGGAGTGAATTCCATTAGTTTTGAGCAATATCAAAATTGAAAGGTCAGAATCACATTGTTGGTCAAAAAGTGCTTCTCTCGCTCTGAAAAGCATTTTGCACACATAAAAACTTGACATGTGAATATTTCTGTTTCTTTCAATGGAAACGTGTTATTATGCTTACAAAAGGGTTATTTAAGCATAAACCACCATTTGGGAGTGAATTCCATTAGTTTTGAGCAATATCAACATTGTAAGGTAAAAATCACATTGTTGGTCAAAAAGTGCTTCTCTCGCTCTGAAAAGCATTTTGCACACATAAAAACTTGACATGTGAATATTTCTGTTTCTTTCAATGGAAACGTGTTATTATGCTTACAAAAGGGTTATTTAAGCATAAACCACCATTTGGGAGTGAATTCCATTAGTTTTGAGCAATATCAAAATTGAAAGGTCAGAATCACATTGTTGGTCAAAAAGTGCTTCTCTCGCTCTGAAAAGCATTTTGCACGCATAAAAACTTGACATGTGAATATTTCTGTTTCTTTCAATGGAAACGTGTTATTATGCTTACAAAAGGGTTATTTAAGCATAAACCACCATTTGGGAGTGAATTCCATTAGTTTTGAGCAATATCAAAATTGAAAGGTAAAAATCACATTGTTGGTCAAAAAGTGCTTCTCTCGCTCTGAAAAGCATTTTGCACGCATAAAAACTTGACATGTGAATATTTCTGTTTCTTTCAATGGAAACGTGTTATTATGCTTACAAAAGGGTTATTTAAGCATAAACCACCATTTGGGAGTGAATTCCATTAGTTTTGAGCAATATCAAAATTGAAAGGTCAGAATCACATTGTTGGTCAAAAAGTGCTTCTCTCGCTCTGAAAAGCATTTTGCACACATAAAAACTTGACATGTGAATATTTCTGTTTCTTTCAATGGAAACGTGTTATTATGCTTACAAAAGGGTTATTTAAGCATAAACCACCATTTGGGAGTGAATTCCATTAGTTTTGAGCAATATCAAAATTGAAAGGTAAAAATCACATTGTTGGTCAAAAAGTGCTTCTCTCGCTCTGAAAAGCATTTTGCACGCATAAAAACTTGACATGTGAATATTTCTGTTTCTTTCAATGGAAACGTGTTATTATGCTTACAAAAGGGTTATTTAAGCATAAACCACCATTTGGGAGTGAATTCCATTAGTTTTGAGCAATATCAAAATTGAAAGGTCAGAATCACATTGTTGGTCAAAAAGTGCTTCTCTCGCTCTGAAAAGCATTTTGCACACATAAAAACTTGACATGTGAATATTTCTGTTTCTTTCAATGGAAACGTGTTATTATGCTTACAAAAGGGTTATTTAAGCACAAACCACCATTTGGGAGTGAATTCCATTAGTTTTGAGCAATATCAAAATTGAAAGGTAAAAATCACATTGTTGGTCAAAAAGTGCTTCTCTCGCTCTGAAAAGCATTTTGCACGCATAAAAACTTGACATGTGAATATTTCTGTTTCTTTCAATTCAAACGTGTTATTATGCTTACAAAAGGATTATTTAAGCATAAACCACCATTTGGGAGTGAATTCCATTAGTTTTGAGCAATATCAAAATTGAAAGGTCAGAATCACATTGTTGGTCAAAAAGTGCTTCTCTCGCTCTGAAAAGCATTTTGCACACATAAAAACTTGACAAGTGAATATTTCTGTTTCTTTCAATTCAAACGTGTTTTGATGGTTACAAATGGGTTATTTAAGCATAAACCACCATTTGGGAGTGAATTCCATTAGTTTTGAGCAATATCAACATTGTAAGGTCAGAATCACATTGTTGGTCAAAAAGTGCTTCTCTCGCTCTGAAAAGCATTTTGCACACATAAAAACTAGAAAAGTGAATATTTCGGTTACTTTCAATGGAAACGTGTTATTATGCTTACAAAAGGGTTATTTAAGCATAAACCACCATTTGGGAGTGAATTCCATTAGTTTTGAGCAATATCAACATTCAAAGGTCAGAATCACATTGTTGGTCAAAAAGTGCTTCTCTCGCTCTGAAAAGCATTTTGCACACATAAAAACTTGACATGTGAATATTTCTGTTACTTTCAATGGAAACGTGTTATTATGCTTACAAAAGGGTTATTTAAGCATAAACCACCATTTGGGAGTGAATTCCATGAGTTTTGAGCAACATCAAAATTGAAAGGTCAGAGTCACATTGTTGGTCAAAAAGTGCTTCTCTCGCTCTGAAAAGCATTTTGCACGCATAAAAACTTGACATGTGAATATTTCTGTTTCTTTCAATGGAAACGTGTTATTATGCTTACAAAAGGGTTATTTAAGCATAAACCACCATTTGGGAGTGAATTCCATTAGTTTTGAGCAATATCAAAATTGAAAGGTCAGAATCACATTGTTGGTCAAAAAGTGCTTCTCTCGCTCTGAAAAGCATTTTGCACACATAAAAATTTGACATGTGAATATTTCTGTTACTTTCAATGGAAACGTGTTATTATGCTTACAAAATGGTTATTTAAGCATAAACCACCATTTGGGAGTGAATTCCATTAGTTTTGAGCAATATCAACATTGTAAGGTAAAAATCACATTGTTGGTCAAAAAGTGCTTCTCTCTCTCTGAAAAGCATTTTGCACACATAAAAACTTGACATGTGAATATTTCTGTAACTTTCAATGGAAACGTGTTATTATGCTTACAAAAGGGTTATTTAAGCATAAACCACCATTTGGGAGTGAATTCCATTAGTTTTGAGCAATATCAAAATTGAAAGGTCAGAATCACATTGTTGGTCAAAAAGTGCTTCTCTCGCTCTGAAAAGCATTTTGCACACATAAAAACTTGACATGTGAATATTTCTGTTTCTTTCAATGGAAACGTGTTATTATGCTTACAAAAGGGTTATTTAAGCATAAACCACCATTTGGGAGTGAATTCCATTAGTTTTGAGCAATATCAACATTGTAAGGTAAAAATCACATTGTTGGTCAAAAAGTGCTTCTCTCGCTCTGAAAAGCATTTTGCACACATAAAAACTTGACATGTGAATATTTCTGTTTCTTTCAATGGAAACGTGTTATTATGCTTACAAAAGGGTTATTTAAGCATAAACCACCATTTGGGAGTGAATTCCATTAGTTTTGAGCAATATCAAAATTGAAAGGTCAGAATCACATTGTTGGTCAAAAAGTGCTTCTCTCGCTCTGAAAAGCATTTTGCACGCATAAAAACTTGACGTGAATATTTCTGTTTCTTTCAATGGAAACGTGTTATTATGCTTACAAAAGGGTTATTTAAGCATAAACCACCATTTGGGAGTGAATTCCATTAGTTTTGAGCAATATCAAAATTGAAAGGTCAGAATCACATTGTTGGTCAAAAAGTGCTTCTCTCGCTCTGAAAAGCATTTTGCACACATAAAAACTTGACATGTGAATATTTCTGTTTCTTTCAATGGAAACGTGTTATTATGCTTACAAAAGGGTTATTTAAGCACAAACCACCATTTGGGAGTGAATTCCATTAGTTTTGAGCAATATCAAAATTGAAAGGTAAAAATCACATTGTTGGTCAAAAAGTGCTTCTCTCGCTCTGAAAAGCATTTTGCACGCATAAAAACTTGACATGTGAATATTTCTGTTTCTTTCAATTCAAACGTGTTATTATGCTTACAAAAGGATTATTTAAGCATAAACCACCATTTGGGAGTGAATTCCATTAGTTTTGAGCAATATCAAAATTGAAAGGTCAGAATCACATTGTTGGTCAAAAAGTGCTTCTCTCGCTCTGAAAAGCATTTTGCACACATAAAAACTTGACAAGTGAATATTTCTGTTTCTTTCAATTCAAACGTGTTTTGATGGTTACAAATGGGTTATTTAAGCATAAACCACCATTTGGGAGTGAATTCCATTAGTTTTGAGCAATATCAACATTGTAAGGTCAGAATCACATTTGTTGGTCAAAAAGTGCTTCTCTCGCTCTGAAAAGCATTTTGCACACATAAAAACTAGAAAAGTGAATATTTCGGTTACTTTCAATGGAAACGTGTTATTATGCTTACAAAAGGGTTATTTAAGCATAAACCACCATTTGGGAGTGAATTCCATTAGTTTTGAGCAATATCAACATTCAAAGGTCAGAATCACATTGTTGGTCTAAAAGTGCTTCTCTCGCTCTGAAAAGCATTTTGCACGCATAAAAACTTGACATGTGAATATTTCTGTTTCTTTCAATGGAAACGTGTTATTATGCTTACAAAAGGGTTATTTAAGCATAAACCACCATTTGGGAGTGAATTCCATTAGTTTTGAGCAATATCAACATTGTAAGGTAAAAATCACATTGTTGGTCAAAAAGTGCTTCTCTCGCTCTGAAAAGCATTTTGCACACATAAAAACTAGAAACGTGAATATTTCTGTTACTTTCAATGGAAACGTGTTATTATGCTTACAAAAGGGTTATTTAAGCACAAACCACCATTTGGGAGTGAATTCCATTAGTTTTGAGCAATATCAAAATTGAAAGGTAAAAATCACATTGTTGGTCAAAAAGTGCTTCTCTCGCTCTGAAAAGCATTTTGCACGCATAAAAACTTGACATGTGAATATTTCTGTTTCTTTCAATTCAAACGTGTTATTATGCTTACAAAAGGATTATTTAAGCATAAACCACCATTTGGGAGTGAATTCCATTAGTTTTGAGCAATATCAAAATTGAAAGGTCAGAATCACATTGTTGGTCAAAAAGTGCTTCTCTCGCTCTGAAAAGCATTTTGGACACATAAAAACTTGACATGTGAATATTTCTGTTACTTTCAATGGAAACGTGTTATTATGCTTACAAAAGGGTTATTTAAGCATAAACCACCATTTGGGAGTGAATTCCATTAGTTTTGAGGCAACATCAAAATTGAAAGGTCAGAGTCACATTGTTGGTCAAAAAGTGCTTCTCTCGCTCTGAAAAGCATTTTGCACGCATAAAAACTTGACATGTGAATATTTCTGTTTCTTTCAATGGAAACGTGTTATTATGCTTACAAAAGGGTTATTTAAGCATAAACCACCATTTGGGAGTGAATTCCATTAGTTTTGAGCAATATCAAAATTGAAAGGTCAGAATCACATTGTTGGTCAAAAAGTGCTTCTCTCGCTCTGAAAAGCATTTTGCACACATAAAAACTTGACATGTGAATATTTCTGTTACTTTCAATGGAAACGTGTTATTATGCTTACAAAAGGGTTATTTAAGCATAAACCACCATTTGGGAGTGAATTCCATTAGTTTTGAGCAACATCAAAATTGAAAGGTCAGAGTCACATTGTTGGTCAAAAAGTGCTTCTCTCGCTCTGAAAAGCATTTTGCACGCATAAAAACTTGACATGTGAATATTTCTGTTTCTTTCAATGGAAACGTGTTATTATGCTTACAAAAGGGTTATTTAAGCATAAACCACCATTTGGGAGTGAATTCCATTAGTTTTGAGCAATATCAAAATTGAAAGGTCAGAATCACATGTTGGTCAAAAAGTGCTTCTCTCGCTCTGAAAAGCATTTTGCACACATAAAAATTTGACATGTGAATATTTCTGTTACTTTCAATGGAAACGTGTTATTATGCTTACAAAATGGTTATTTAAGCATAAACCACCATTTGGGAGTGAATTCCATTAGTTTTGAGCAATATCAACATTGTAAGGTAAAAATCACATTGTTGGTCAAAAAGTGCTTCTCTCTCTCTGAAAAGCATTTTGCACACATAAAAACTTGACATGTGAATATTTCTGTTACTTTCAATGGAAACGTGTTATTATGCTTACAAAAGGGTTATTTAAGCATAAACCACCATTTGGGAGTGAATTCCATTAGTTTTGAGCAATATCAAAATTGAAAGGTCAGAATCACATTGTTGGTCAAAAAGTGCTTCTCTCGCTCTGAAAAGCATTTTGCACACATAAAAACTTGACATGTGAATATTTCTGTTTCTTTCAATGGAAACGTGTTATTATGCTTACAAAAGGGTTATTTAAGCATAAACCACCATTTGGGAGTGAATTCCATTAGTTTTGAGCAATATCAACATTGTAAGGTAAAATCACATTGTTGGTCAAAAAGTGCTTCTCTCGCTCTGAAAAGCATTTTGCACACATAAAAACTTGACATGTGAATATTTCTGTTTCTTTCAATGGAAACGTGTTATTATGCTTACAAAAGGGTTATTTAAGCATAAACCACCATTTGGGAGTGAATTCCATTAGTTTTGAGCAATATCAAAATTGAAAGGTCAGAATCACATTGTTGGTCAAAAAGTGCTTCTCTCGCTCTGAAAGCATTTTGCACGCATAAAAACTTGACATGTGAATATTTCTGTTTCTTTCAATGGAAACGTGTTATTATGCTTACAAAATTGTTATTTAAGCATAAACCACCATTTGGGAGTGAATTCCATTAGTTTTGAGCAATATCAAAATTGAAAGGTAAAAATCACATTGTTGGTCAAAAAGTGCTTCTCTCGCTCTGAAAAGCATTTTGCACGCATAAAAACTTGACATGTGAATATTTCTGTTCTTTCAATGGAAACGTGTTATTATGCTTACAAAAGGGTTATTTAAGCATAAACCACCATTTGGGAGTGAATTCCATTAGTTTTGAGCAATATCAAAATTGAAAGGTCAGAATCACATTGTTGGTCAAAAAGTGCTTCTCTCGCTCTGAAAAGCATTTTGCACACATAAAAACTTGACATGTGAATATTTCTGTTTCTTTCAATGGAAACGTGTTATTATGCTTACAAAAGGGTTATTTAAGCATAAACCACCATTTGGGAGTGAATTCCATTAGTTTGAGCAATATCAAAATTGAAAGGTAAAAATCACATTGTTGGTCAAAAAGTGCTTCTCTCGCTCTGAAAAGCATTTTGCACGCATAAAAACTTGACATGTGAATATTTCTGTTTCTTTCAATGGAAACGTGTTATTATGCTTACAAAAGGGTTATTTAAGCATAAACCACCATTTGGGAGTGAATTCCATTAGTTTTGAGCAATATCAAAATTGAAAGGTCAGAATCACATTGTTGGTCAAAAAGTGCTTCTCTCGCTCTGAAAAGCATTTTGCACACATAAAAACTTGACATGTGAATATTTCTGTTTCTTTCAATGGAAACGTGTTATTATGCTTACAAAAGGGTTATTAAGCACAAACCACCATTTGGGAGTGAATTCCATTAGTTTTGAGCAATATCAAAATTGAAAGGTAAAAATCACATTGTTGGTCAAAAAGTGCTTCTCTCGCTCTGAAAAGCATTTTGCACGCATAAAAACTTGACATGTGAATATTTCTGTTTCTTTCAATGGAAACGTGTTATTATGCTTACAAAAGGGTTATTTAAGCATAAACCACCATTTGGGAGTGAATTCCATTAGTTTTGAGCAATATCAAAATTGAAAGGTCAGAATCACATTGTTGGTCAAAAAGTGCTTCTCTCGCTCTGAAAAGCATTTTGCACACATAAAAACTTGACATGTGAATATTTCTGTTACTTTCAATGGAAACGTGTTATTATGCTTACAAAAGGGTTATTTAAGCATAAACCACCATTTGGAGTGAATTCCATTAGTTTTGAGCAACATCAAAATTGAAAGGTCAGAGTCACATTGTTGGTCAAAAAGTGCTTCTCTCGCTCTGAAAGCATTTTGCACGCATAAAAACTTGACATGTGAATATTTCTGTTTCTTTCAATGGAAACGTGTTATTATGCTTACAAAAGGGTTATTTAAGCATAAACCACCATTTGGGAGTGAATTCCATTAGTTTTGAGCAATATCAAAATTGAAAGGTCAGAATCACATTGTTGGTCAAAAAGTGCTTCTCTCGCTCTGAAAAGCATTTTGCACACATAAAAATTTGACATGTGAATATTTCTGTTACTTTCAATGGAAACGTGTTATTATGCTTACAAAAGGGTTATTTAAGCATAAACCACCATTTGGGAGTGAATTCCATTAGTTTTGAGCAATATCAACATTGTAAGGTAAAAATCACATTGTTGGTCAAAAAGTGCTTCTCTCTCTCTGAAAAGCATTTTGCACACATAAAAACTTGACATGTGAATATTTCTGTTACTTTCAATGGAAACGTGTTATTATGCTTACAAAAGGGTTATTTAAGCATAAACACCATTTGGGAGTGAATTCCATTAGTTTTGAGCAATATCAAAATTGAAAGGTCAGAATCACATTGTTGGTCAAAAAGTGCTTCTCTCGCTCTGAAAAGCATTTTGCACACATAAAAACTTGACATGTGAATATTTCTGTTTCTTTCAATGGAAACGTGTTATTATGCTTACAAAAGGGTTATTTAAGCATAAACCACCATTTGGGAGTGAATTCCATTAGTTTTGAGCAATATCAACATTGTAAGGTAAAAATCACATTGTTGGTCAAAAAGTGCTTCTCTCGCTCTGAAAAGCATTTTGCACACATAAAAACTTGACATGTGAATATTTCTGTTTCTTTCAATGGAAACGTGTTATTATGCTTACAAAAGGGTTATTTAAGCATAAACCACCATTTGGGAGTGAATTCCATTAGTTTTGAGCAATATCAAAATTGAAAGGTCAGAATCACATTGTTGGTCAAAAAGTGCTTCTCTCGCTCTGAAAAGCATTTTGCACGCATAAAAACTTGACGTGAATATTTCTGTTTCTTTCAATGGGAAACGTGTTATTATGCTTACAAAAGGGTTATTTAAGCATAAACCACCATTTGGGAGTGAATTCCATTAGTTTTGAGCAATATCAAAATTGAAAGGTAAAAATCACATTGTTGGTCAAAAAGTGCTTCTCTCGCTCTGAAAAGCATTTTGCACGCCATAAAAACTTGACATGTGAATATTTCTGTTTCTTTCAATGGAAACGTGTTATTATGCTTACAAAAGGGTTATTTAAGCATAAACCACCATTTGGGAGTGAATTCCATTAGTTTTGAGCAATATCAAAATTGAAAGGTCAGAATCACATTGTTGGTCAAAAAGTGCTTCTCTCGCTCTGAAAAGCATTTTGCACACATAAAAACTTGACATGTGAATATTTCTGTTTCTTTCAATGGAAACGTGTTATTATGCTTACAAAAGGGTTATTTAAGCATAAACCACCATTTGGGAGTGAATTCCATTAGTTTTTGAGCAATATCAAAATTGAAAGGTAAAATCACATTGTTGGTCAAAAAGTGCTTCTCTCGCTCTGAAAAGCATTTTTGCACGCATAAAAACTTGACATGTGAATATTTCTGTTTCTTTCAATGGAAACGTGTTATTATGCTTACAAAAGGGTTATTTAAGCATAAACCACCATTTGGGAGTGAATTCCATTAGTTTTGAGCAATATCAACATTGAAAGGTCAGAATCACATTGTTGGTCAAAAGTGCTTCTCTCGCTCTGAAAAGCATTTTGCACACATAAAAACTTGACATGTGAATATTTCTGTTTCTTTCAATGGAAACGTGTTATTATGCTTACAAAAGGGTTATTTAAGCACAAACCACCATTTGGGAGTGAATTCCATTAGTTTTGAGCAATATCAAAATTGAAAGGTAAAAATCACATTGTTGGTCAAAAGTGCTTCTCTCGCTCTGAAAAGCATTTTGCACGCATAAAAACTTGACATGTGAATATTTCTGTTTCTTTCAATTCAAACGTGTTATTATGCTTACAAAAGGATTATTTAAGCATAAACCACCATTTGGGAGTGAATTCCATTAGTTTTGAGCAATATCAAAATTGAAAGGTCAGAATCACATTGTTGGTCAAAAAGTGCTTCTCTCGCTCTGAAAAGCATTTTGCACACATAAAAACTTGACAAGTGAATATTTCTGTTTCTTTCAATTCAAACGTGTTTTGATGGTTACAAATGGGTTATTTAAGCATAAACCACCATTTGGAGTGAATTCCATTAGTTTTGAGCAATATCAACATTGTAAGGTCAGAATCACATTGTTGGTCAAAAAGTGCTTCTCTCGCTCTGAAAAGCATTTTGCACACATAAAAACTAGAAAAGTGAATATTTCGGTTACTTTCAATGGAAACGTGTTATTATGCTTACAAAAGGGTTATTTAAGCATAAACCACCATTTGGGAGTGAATTCCATTAGTTTGAGCAATATCAACATTCAAAGGTCAGAATCACATTGTTGGTCTAAAAGTGCTTCTCTCGCTCTGAAAAGCATTTTGCACGCATAAAAACTTGACAAGTGAATATTTCTGTTTCTTTCAATGGAAACGTGTTATTATGCTTACAAAAGGGTTATTTAAGCATAAACCACCATTTGGGAGTGAATTCCATTAGTTTTGAGCAATATCAACATTGTAAGGTCAGAATCACATTGTTGGTCAAAAAGTGCTTCTCTCGCTCTGAAAAGCATTTTGCACACATAAAAACTAGAAAGTGAATATTTCGGTTACTTTCAATGGAAACGTGTTATTATGCTTACAAAAGGGTTATTTAAGCATAAACCACCATTTGGGAGTGAATTCCATTAGTTTTGAGCAATATCAACATTCAAAGGTCAGAATCACATTGTTGGTCTAAAAGGTGCTT